>NC_080571.1:303406331-303611331 GCF_030247185.1 Malaya genurostris | reverse complement strand
TGCCTCACTGTTCGTACCTGTCCAGCCAAGCCGTAATGTACAACATCATGGTTGGACTCCCTCATATAGCCATTATGCCTCACTGTTCGAACCTGTCCAGCCAAGCCGTAATGTACAACATCATGGTTGGACTCGCTCATATAGACATTATGCCTCACTGTTCGTACCTGTCCAGCCAAGCCGTAATGTACAACATCATGGTTGGACTCGCTCATATAGCCATTATGCCTCACTGTTCGTACCTATCCAGCCAAGCCGTAATGTACAACATCATGGTTGGACTCGCTCATATAGCCATTATGCCTCACTGTTCGAACCTGTCCAGCCAAGCCGTAGTGTACCGCACCATGGTTGGTCGACTCACATGGCATGCACCCCCTCCGGACCAAATTGACCATACGCTCAAAATGCATTTTTTGGGCTCAAAAGTCAATATTTTCGACGCATACGTTCCGAAATGTGGTCCCCCTATAGATAGATTTGTGGCCAAAACAGGCCAACTTTATCATGATTTGTAATAACTTTAACGCGTCGGTCCACCGCAACCAGCGGAACCGTATACTACGGTACCGTCAGTGAGACAACTATGCCTCGCATCGTGCGGCAGACCGACCGGAACGTAGAAGGCGGTTTCGCTGACATGCCCACTACAAGGGCCATTAATGGTACATCATATGGCAAACTGATGGGAACATCTTAGACGAGTATGGGGATAAATAAATAAAAGTAAATAAAAACTTGAAAAAAACTTTAAAAAAATAAGCACGTCATCGAACGATCAAGTCGTTCGAGACGTGCTATACAGTCCTAGTACGATACCTCCACTAGGTCATGTACTATCCACGGGACCGATTACCAGAGTAGAATCAGTTGGCAAGAGACATAGAATGTCGCACTATACCACTATATCACTATACCATATAGTGGTATTACTAATACCAGTTTTTGCAACCGGGTTACTTGACCAAGTTTCCATCTGTTGATCACATCGACCCAGTGATATAAAGTTCTAGGTCGTACATGTCGTAACAATTGTTAAGTGCACGAGTGGTTTAAGATTGGTGGTTGGTTGAAAACGTATCTATGGCTAACGCCTAACAGCGATGCACATGCAGCGAACCGCTCCCGTATACGCGTCCGTAGTTATGTATACAGTGTTAACCGTTAACGCCTATCGATGCGGCATAGACAGCGGACCGCCCATATACGTGTCCATGGTGATGGTTCGTACCGAGAGGCATTATTTAAAATCGTTGTTACGGCTTACTTTGGTAAACGAACGTAACGACATATGGTGCGTTCTGGTAGTTTTGCGACGTACTTTCACGACGTGAAGTCCGTTTTGGAAAATCTGCGCACAAATTTTTTGTTCCATACAAATGTGACCAAGTTGCAACCGGTCAACCCGGTTTACTAAGCGTATGCCTCTCATGCTGCGGCCTTCCAGCATGTTACCCATGTACGAACTGGCACATATCCCGCACGGATAGGCATTGCGCCTACGTTCGTAACTTATCACCTATCCCGCGTACTACGCTCACGTCAATTGCATTCGACAGAGCGGGGACGGCACTACCATATGTGAAACAGCTGGGTTTTGGAAAAAAATGCGGGTGTTGACTGAACTAAATCGGTTGTTGGAATAACTAAAAAAGTGTTGGACTTAGCTAAGAAAAAAAAATCGGATAGGTTGTTGGAAAAGCTAACTGAAAATATGTAGGTTGTTGGAATTGCTAACTACGGTTTGGAGGGACAGGTACGAACAGAGAGGCGAATAGCTATATGAGCGCTGGTGAAGTGGTGCACTACCGTGGCCCACTGCCAGATAGGTGGGAGCTCGGGTAAAATATTATCTCCCGGGCAACAATGAGATACCACCGTTGCTTCCGGCACTTGTCGGAGGCGTAGGAGGGAGAGTCTGTCAGGTTTCGTATCGTATTCCGAACGAATCCGGTTCAGACAAGGTTATAGTGATATAGTGCGAATTCAATATTGATCAAAGAAGTATTTATCAAGTGTGTGTGTGTTTAGATAGAGGAGCGTATTTAGAGTTAAACCATTAACGACTAAATTTTGTGTGGTGTTTATACGATGGCACCTACAACAAGAGCAGACCGCAATAAGCTGCAGCGGTCACTGACGGACATTGCGTCGTCATTGGTAGTAAGACAGGGCGATAAAGCTATCTGCAACATCGATCCCGCATCAGGATGTCCATACGTCCAGAGTAGATTTGCCCCTGGCAACTTCATCCGTCACTTTCGTACCGTACATACGGAACGTGCATGTGCAAACAATCTCCTTACAATTGCCTATCCAATGGAGAAGAAGGAAAGAGTAATTCCTAAGCGTTTAATAGCTATTGACCGGCAGTTACTAATTGCGTCAGCAGTTAAGCTGACGACCTTCCATCATCTTCCTATTTCCTGCTTCGAGTGGGAAGGCTTCAAAGACTTACTGAAACCGATTACAACGACTCTTGGGTGCACTTTGAACCGTGTCACAATGAAATGTCATCTCTCGAAGACTGCCTGTCGTCTAAAAGAAATGTTGATAGATGAGATGAAAGGCAAGCTCGTCTGCTTGAAAATAGATTCTGCTGCCCGACACAATCGCCATATCTTAGGCATCAATGTACAGTATGCCCTAGACGAGCAGGTGGTCATTCGTACCCTTGGTATGATCGAAATCAAAGAAAGTCAAACAGCGGTGTTCTTGAAATCAAAAGTTATGGATACTTTGGCCGACTATGGGCTATCTCTTGAGAACATATTTTCCGTGACATGCGACAATGGGGCTAATATGGTGGCAACGGTTAGAAAATTAAACAATGATACGTACGTAATGCCTACAGAGCAGCAGGTTGATGGTAAGAAAATAGATGAGCTGGATGAGTCAGATGTGATAGAGGATGATCAACAGTGTGAACGAAACGTTACTGCTGAACTGGCCAATGAACTGACCGAAAGGATTACTCTTGTGAGATGTGCCGTGCATACCTTACAGCTTGCAATACTGGATGTTGTTGATAAATCCGATGAGTCTATCCGAGCCATCACTGCTGTTGCTAGAAAATGTAAGCTGGTGAAGTACCGGTCAGAGTTTGAAAGCTACGATGCTTCATACCCACCCGTCTGGAGTAGGACACGATGGGGTGGTATATTCAAAATGATGGAATCGTTCGTACACCAAAAAAGGTTTTTTAACCAGTTGGCCGATAATTTTCCCGAACTAGACCTTTCCAATCAATGGTCGTTCATTGAGCATTACTATGATACGTTTAAGCCGTTGTACATCTGCACAAAGCAAATGCAAGAGAAGCACGTGTCGTTATCTGACTTCTATATGGCATGGCTGATGGCAACGAGTGAGGTACAGAAAGTTCGCGAAAACTCTTTCAGTCCCCATTTACTTCGGTCGTTGAACAATAGATTGAACGTTTTGCGCCAATTGAAGGCGGTCCAGATGGCATTATACCTGGATCCAAGGTTCAACTATCGAGGTTCTAAAATATTCACGGCTGAGGAAAAAGATAAAATTCAGCAATACATAGTCGATACATGGGAACGTATCTGCCAACTGGGTAAAACACCGGCTAGTACAAGTAGAGAATCGTCAGAGTCTACCGATGATTTTGATCAGTATCTTACGCAAATGTTTGGTGAATCCGTGAATCTTGGTTGCGAGACCGGGTTTCTTCAACAAGTTAAGTCTTTGGACCTAGAGCCACGCCAAAAACATAACTACAACGTGTGGGACCATTGGTTGCGCCGTAAGACTACGCACCCAGAGATATATGCAGTAGCAATGGTTGTGCTATCCACACCATCGAACCAAGTCTCTGTTGAACGGTCTTTCAGTGCCCTTGCCTTGGTTCTCTCTAATCAACGCACTGGCCTTGGGAAAGATACGTTGGAAAACATTTTACTTATTAAATTAAACAAAGACTTATTCTCCAGGGCGCTGGGAACTGCGTATGATTGGAAGGGCCCAATCGACCCGGTTGACGATGATTCTCAGGAATGAATATGATACCGTTGATGCTCAACTGAATGTCGAATGAGACAAATATTGTCGTCTATCACTGGCTCATCGCCGGGTGATAGGGGGATAACTTTTGTTTACATTTTCATGAAATCAATTTCCAATGATACTGAAAGGGTTCGGCAGTCATGATACTTGTTATGATTCAATTAGCGACAATCGTCGTTGGGTGGACGATGATATATGTGTTGTCTCAATGTAAGCTCGAGTCACCATTGTGATAACGAATTTTTTCAGCACTGGTGTGAGCGGTCGACTGTTTAAAAGATGCTCTATTTCAATTAAAGCATTTCTTAGCACACTTTCTTTTGGTTTTGATACCGGCCATAATTTTTCATTAAGAAGTTTCTTGACTTCTTGTATCATGCGTTCCCAAGCTCCTCCAAAATGTGGAGCAGAGGGTGGTATAAAATTCCATTTTATTCCTTCAATGGCTGTTCGGCACTCTAATTCCTTCATAAGTTTACTAGCTCCAACCATATTAGTTCCATTATCGCTATACATTTCCGATACCTTGCCGCGTCTGCTTTGGAGATTTTTGATGCAGATTATAAGTGAATCTGTACTTAAGTCATCTGCTAACTCCAGGTGTACCGCCCGGGTTGCCATGCAGGTGAAGAGTGCGCCCCAGCGCTTCTCGCATCTTCTTCCAATCACGACCTCCATAGGTCCAAAAAAGTCTACTCCTGTGTGTGTAAATGGTTTAAGTCCGGGAGTCGTTCGACAGCTTGGCAGATTGCCCATTTTAGGTGGGTGGGGGCTTGCCTTTTTATTTTTACAAAACTGACATTTAGCTGCAACTCTTTTCACAGCGGTCCTAATGTTGAGAATCCAGAAATGTTTGCGTATTTGAGCTATGACAGTTTCCGTTTCTCGATGTAGGTATTGTTCGTGGAAATGCTTTATAATGAGGTTTGTTACATGACCTTTGTTTGGTAGTAGTATAGGGTTCATGTTTTCTACTCGTCCGGAGATTCTAATGAGACCGTTTTCATTCAATTCTAAATCGTGGTCTTTGACAGAACTCTCTCGTTGAATATTGTCGTTGTTAAGTAATGAAATAAGTTCTGATGGGAAGGACTGCTCTTGAGTTTGTCTCAATAGTAGGATTTCTGCTAGTTTAAAGTTAGCAGGCGTTATGTGCCTGTTGAAATCGGTTTTCGATACTTTTGCTCTCAGTTTCTCGACGTACTTTATCCAGTAACTAACTGCTTTCTTTAGTCGTCTCCAGTCCGAGCACCACTCTGTTTGTATAGTTATTGGGGGTTGTACCTCTTGTATGTTACAGATCATTCTTTCTTCATCGGTTTCTGCAGTTTGATTTTCGTCTTTTGGCCAGACATCCCTCTCTTCTTTATCTTGTTTATTGGAAGTATCTGGTGAGGTGGATGCTGCACTTGTTTCCTTAAGGTCCTTCTTTTCAATGGTTTTCTTGGGATCTTTGGAGTTATTAAACGATTCATTTTTAGTTTTTATTTTGGTGTCATTTTTCTGGGAGGTTGTGCTCTCGTCGCTATTTCTTGTACGTAAATGGAGGAATGTATGATGGCGTGCCATGCATCCTTGTGTCCTACAGTTTGGCTTAGTCTCACAATTTTTTGATGAGTGTCCTAGTCGTAGACAATTGAAACATATGCGTTTCTCAAGAGCTAATGCGCGTCTCTTTTCTGTATTCATGTTTCTGAATTCCTGACATGATGTCAGCCAATGTCGTTGATTACAACAGAGGCATTTTACTGGAGGTTTGCATTTACCTTCAGTGTGTAGATTTATCCTTGATTTTTCATTTTTTGGATATTCCTTTTCTGATTGACAAACCCTTTGTGCGACAAGGAGTGTCGCTCTCTTTTGTTGTGGTTTAAGGAATTCGTGTACATCCTTCAGCGTTAGTTTTTGTCTTGGCTGTTCGTTCGCAGGAGTCATGGCTTCGATTTCCTTGTCCGCCCATTGCTCTCTTAGGTTGAGCGGCAGACGACATATGATTTCTGCTATTTGTAATGGACTAGCAAGATAATCTTCACACTGTATTATCGACATATTTGAAACTAAATTGCCGAGTGTGACTACAAAGTCTACCATTGTTTGAGGGTTTTCCATACGTGGGTTCCGTAATTTTGTCAGATCTTTCCACAGTTCGTTGAATATCGCTAGTGGCTGTCCATATATACTGTCCAATGTTTCGGTAACTTGTTTCTCGTTTCCCGGGTCCATTAACAATGCATTAATGTGTACTGTAACAGATTTATCGAGACTCGCCATAAGTCTATTGATGTTATCCATATTACTGAATTGTCCTTCTCGTTTACTTTGTTCATAGAGTCGTTTAAAATTTGGCCAATTCTTATAATTACCGTTAAATTGTGGAAGCTGCGTTGCTGTTTGTCTTCTTAGTAGATTTGTAATTTCATCTGGTAGTTTTATTGTGGAAGCCGTGGAAGTGCTAACAATTTCGGGATCATTCTTAATTTGATGAATTTTGTTTGCCATTCCAAGCATGGCTTTTTGGAAAGCCTCGTCACGTATCTTTTGGCTTTCCAGCTGCGCCTCAAATTGACGCCGTAGCAGTTCAACCGTATCAACTGGGCTGCGTTCTTTGGACTTACTTCTCGTGGTTGTCCGTTTATATTCTTCCAGCTCCTTCTTCAGAAGCTGGATTTCCTTTATTTCTTCCTTACACCTTGGACAGTGCCAAGATTCCTTTACCGTAGGCTTTTTTCTAGTTTGGCACATGCCATGTGGAACCAATTCCAACATTTCGTGCATTCCACCATCCATTCGTCCGCACTGTCCTTGTCCTGGCACAGGCGGCAGTTCCCGTTGGGATTGTTCACGTACGATGTGGAGGCCATATTTACGATGTTTCCTTCTGGTACGAATTGCGTGATATATCACCTGGTTGTGATATTGTACTGACAGACGTCAAACACTCACTCACTTGTGTATTAGCTATGAATACACTCTTTTTCGTTACAACACGTTTATTTGTCCGCTATGAGCTACGGACGCGCTTGAACTTTTATTTCGTTCCTTTTAACGTCGCGAAACTTGAGGATAAATCCTCTCTGGAGCCACCATATATCGCCCACCGGTTGGGCGATCTTACGACGTTCGACCAAGGTTCTAGTTAGAGATGTCCTGCAGTACAAGCCACCTCTAAGTCTAGATTGAATTCTATAGTTTGTAGCACCTGCGTAACAAATACTACACGCTATAGACTTTGGAATGGGGCCCTTCGTCCAAGGGATGCAAGGTGGAAACCAACGAAGAGCTCCGGTGTTTCGGAAACGAATGTTTGCTGAATGAGGTTTGGATTTTGACTGTGTCTTTATTGATAATTTTTGGGTTTTTATATCTAAATTTCTTAAAGCCAATTATTTACAAATATATATAAGTACATTGAATATTTGAATGATTCCTTATGTTCCTACGTTGCGCCGCTTATGTTATTGAATATATATCAATATATCGCGGGGCGACAATGGCATCGGCATCGAGAATGTTGACTTAGCATAATTTGTCTGTTTTACGATGTGACCGACCGGACTCAACGCCGAGTGCAGTTGATGTAATTTGATTCTTCCTCGCGGTGTGCAGTAAGTACTAGTTGTATGAATTATTGTGGTCAAAGTTTCTTTAATCATGAATGAACGAGTGTTACGGCAATAACAGCTGATTTTTGTTTTGGATTTAAGGTTTGCGTCGGCGACACTTGAATATGCGGCAACTTTACCAGAGCGGCATCTCAGCCTACTTTACACTGTTACCTAATCTGCACTCTGTGGTTCTAATTGAAAGCATTTTCTGATGTAAAAATATCACATATAAATGAGGAGGATTATAAAAATAATTCCAGGTGAAAGTTTCAACGCATTTCACGGAGAGCTTAAATGTTTCAAATGGTAACGGATAATAAGTGCTGTCATCTGTTAATAATGCTTGCTACCGACTCCCGACTGCCAGTTCTGATCGTATCAGCGGTTAGTGACGCAATCCTTCCGATGCGATGTTAATCTCGTCTGTATTGCTCGCAAGTTGAATGTAGAAATAAATGAATGAAAATATAACTCCATTACCTTTTTGCTTATCGGAAATTGAATAATACAGAGCTACCGTGGGCGTAGTGTGGGCTTTTTTTTTCGATGTACCAAAACCAACATCCAACACCGATTGATTGTTCATTTTTTTTATTGAATAAGTTTACAGCTTGAGTCATTTAATATCCGGACGCACTGATAATGTCTCTCTTGCGTTCCTGAATTACGGGTCTGAGATGTTTTGACAGTAATTTGTTTTGAAATGCTTCTTCTTTCGGTGCTGAAAATCTCGACGCGTATCATTTTGGTTCAGAGAAGTTATACTTTATGGAAATCGCGAACCAAAAAATTTATTTTGGATACCCACTTCAAAAATCCAACGCTTCCAAAACCGTGAAGTCGTTCTAACTGGCTTCGACCGATCCAACCTCCTCGGCACCGATTTTTTTCTGTTTCGACTGTTTTGGCTGAGGATGCACACGCACTGAGCTGCATGTGCAGCTCAGCTATAGCCGAAGCAGAAAAAATGTCTGTGCCGAGAAGCTCAGATCGGTCGGATCGACCTAGTGCGGGTCAACCTTACATCGATCGTGGGTATCATTCTGAAACATTGAGCTAGCTGAATACTAGCGATCGACAGAATTACAGCAAGCATCGTAGTGAACCTATAAATCGGAAGCTGTATTTCAAGATGTTGAGAACGATTAGCGCACAAGAAATTCAATGCCAGCCAAAACACCATCAGAATGATTCGTCCACGAGAAGAAATTCGTTCTAGATACCGAAATAGGATTGAGTAGCTCATAAAAAAGTAGCTCGTAAAAAAAGTTTTCCGTGTGTATATGTATTATTGAATATGTATAATTTATTTAATAATTATGGAATGAAAATGATCAGTATTTGCAGGAAAACGATGTTCTAAGTAGCACCAATTTCCAAGATGGCGACTTCCGATTCATCAATATTCCTTACAAATCATCAGAATATGGATATTTTCGGAACGGGTTTGATGAGTTTATATCGGAAAACTATGTTTGTGGTGTTTCTGAATTCCAAGATGGCGACTTCCGGTTTATTGATATTCCTTGAAAATCCTTACAATATGGCTATTTTCGGTATGAAAATCCTTACAATATGGGTATTTTCGAAAACGATGTTTGAGGTGGTTCTCAATTCCAAGATGGCATAGCCGTCTGTTCCAGTTTCTTATATTCAGGATTTCCTTTTATCTAGCGCAATTTCAGCCGTTTCAACAGTCTTGATAATCTGAAACTGATTTGACTGGTATTTTAGTCTTGTTCTTACTAAATCCGGCTGTAATTTGGATCTGTCGCAGATAAAACCAATGAAAAGTAATGAAAACCGTTCCAAACCTATGCATATTGTGATAGTATTCAAGCAATTCGAGTTATATTGACTCAAATTGTAAGGGTTTTCAAGAAATATCAATAAACCGGAATTCAGAATCACCTCAAACATCGTTTTCCGACATCAACTCATCAAATCCGTACCGAAAATACACATATTGTAGTAATTTCCATGAAATATAAATGTGGCGGAAATGATTTTCATTGTATGCAAAAACCTTTTTTTTACGAAGTAGGTTCGTGAAAAAAGTTTACGTTATTTGGGATTTGATTCGTAAAAAAAGATTACTTTAATTGGGATTTTGAGTTACGTAAAAAGAGGTAACGTAAAAAAAGTTCACGTAAACGGAGTTTGGGGTTTATCTACACAAGGGACATCCATTCAACTGCTCTCAATTTCGCCGGACTGAGACAGAATTGTCCTAGGGATCTTAGACACTTTATGCAGTGTGCTTCAATAATAAACCGAAACCGAAGTCCGGGAACCGTTATAATCAAAAGACGGTTCAACAAAAGTGAGTGAAATCCGTTTTGCCTTTCTCATATAGAAAGGTTATGCAATCACTTGAAAAACCGACTAGTGAAAATTGGCCCGGAGGGCCAAGTGTCATATACCATTCGACTCAGTTCATCGAGCTGAGCAATGTCTGTGTGTGTGTATGTGTCAAATAATCTCATTAGGTTTTCTCGGAGATGGCTGAACCGATTTTGACAAACTTGGATTCAAATGAAAGGTCTCGTAGTCCCATACGGAATTCCTGAATTTCATCCGAATCCGACTTCCGGTTCCGGAATTATAGGGTAAAGTGTGTTCAATATTGTACACCGTCACTTAAACCGGCGAAACAAAAAACCTAAAAAAATTTCTAAACTGGTCTCAAAACTACACAAATCGATAGTCATTATCAGTAGGCAACTAAACAAACCTATTTCGGCTATCCTGGTTCCCGGTATCCGGTTCCGAAAGTACCGGAAATACTTGTCATATATATCGAAATAAATCTCACTCGCTTTTCTCAGCGATGGTTTGACCGACTTCCACAAACTTAGCTTAAATGAAAGGCGTTCCGGTTCCATACGGAATTCCTGAATTTCATCCGCATCCGACTTCCGGTTCCGGAGTTATAGGGTGAAGTGTGTTCAATATTGTACATCGTCACTTAAAATATTTTCGGATGCAACAAACATTTAAATCGTAATTCAGAGTGCGTACTAGTAGAGTTTGTGTGTCATGTTAGTTGGTGGCCGTACGAACCGACTTTGATTATACCGGTTCTCAGGTTCCGGTACCGGAAGTGCATATAATAGTGAACCCACTTCGTTTTCTTATGGATGACTTACGCAATCAATGCACTGTTTTATTCTGTATGTTAGGCACAAACAATCTCTTGGTTTCTTTCAAAAATCGAAGAGAAAAATTTGGAATAGAATACCACAATATCATGTGTACATGAGGAAGGCATCATTACACCCCTAGATGGATTAAAACAGGTTTTTTTATGAACAAGTTACATATGATACTTGGGATTGCTTATGCAATCAGGTACGGTTTTCCTATTATTTGAAATAAGAGAAACTAAAAGCCTAAGTAATTTGGCGTAGTATTTTTTTACCTTTGTTGCGAATCTTGTTTTCACGTTTTGTCTTTGACTCATCTGTATATTAGCAGTTTATGTTGAACTACTAACGTCACGTAATGTTTCTACAATCTTACAAAAAACGAAATTTACGCTTGACGTAAATTCAAGCATGCCGTAGTTTCTTCGGTGATGACATTATTAAATTTTGCGCGATGACAATATTAAATTTTGCGTCTGATATCTTTACGTGCTTTGAATTGTTAATGTAAGTGAATCGCGATTCTCCTTTTATGTACATCTATAAATATGTAAATTTTTCTATGTGTGTACATAAAGTGCAAAACAAACGTAAAGTTAATGTTATTTGTAAAAGACTTTTTGTACCGGAGTGTCATGGTTTAACTGGTGTGCCGAACAAATAAAAACTTAGAGACGATTTTCTGAACGTCAACTGAAACCCTTTAATGTTTTGATACCTTATGGGTACCGGTTCTGCTGCTGTTAAGTCATTCGTTGACGCTAGCAGTTCAACTTGAACTTGTAATACATTGATGAATCGAAGACGAAATGTGGAAAACAGTTATGTTCACTAAAGCATCAACCGGAACCCATGCGATAGCAAAACCTTTAAATAACTACTACCTGTTAACAGCCAAAAAGCCGGAACTAGGTTCGGTTTTTTCGGCATATCAGCAAAGACATTGCGCTTCGGTGCATACAAATAAAGTTACAACTCAAGTAAAGTGTAAATTTTACGTTCGCCCAGCCGTTTATGTTGAACTGGTGCGAGGCATAACAGTTCAACAAAAACTGTTATGCACTGACGTTTCTAAGATGAAACGTAAAGAATAAGTAAAGACATGGCACTTCGGTACAAGAAATGTTTAGGAAATATAATGAACTTTACGTCTGCTTAGCGGTTTGTGTGGAACCGTTAGGTGATATTAATATTACAACATAAACCGCTAATGTAGTAATGAGTGGAAGACAAAATAAAAAAAGAGAAAATAACTATGTATGTACTTAGTATAGACCGCTACCGAAGCAGTACCAAAACTTATTTTTACATTAAAAATTTGTTTCAGAGAATACTCCGATAGTGCTTAGATAATCAGACATTGTATGTTGATAAAGACGAAGATAGTTTGATTCTGAAATGTGTATTCTATAACTTCAATCCGAGATTTTTGAATTAATTTACTGGACTTATTTCTCTGAGAGACTTTTCAATCGCCAGCCCGACTTTACTTCAAAGTTTTCACAACCAATCCGGAATTCGAGTCCCAACCTGGCAGGATTCGTAGTGTCAATAGGAGCGCCAAACTAAGAATCAGCTACGAGGTCTTTTGAAACAGAACGGTCAAATTTCACAAAAAGAATGCAATACCAAGATTTTGCTTTGCTTTTGAAGTTTCAGAAAACATTACTGCGATTTGAAATGTTTCGTGACAAAAATTGTTCATCTACTTTAACCTTCATCAAACGGTTCGAAGATGTGAATGACCTTTAAGTTAAAACCTCTATAATCGAAACAAATAAAAACTCCTATTGAAATAAAGTTTAATTTTTTGGTTTAACTACAAGTTTCTAATAATATAATAATATAGAAGAAAATTATAGTCACTACTAAATTCCCCATACCAATTCGGTGCTGCAATTATAAGCATTATTGTAGTTCCCAACTTCTCTGGTATCGAGCTGCCTAAAAACCGGAATACATGCAGGTTTTCATGCAATTCAAACGCCACTACCGACGGTCAGTTAGCGATAGCCACATCCTACAAACTTTTTGTTGAAGTTGAGCCTCCGGATTTCCTCATGACACTGTATAACCTCCCTGTTTTTTTTTTGTTCACACATACACAGTAGTCGTCATACTGCGTATTTCGCCGGCAGCTCCCTCACATCCTGTACAGTGGACATACCGAGCAAACCAGCGAGCTCATTAAAACTTTACGACTACCGGATCATTGTTGTAGCTATTTAAATTGTACACGAAACTTTTTCGGCTAGTTCACAGGATCAACGACGGCCAGCCGGTTATTTCTTTTTTTTTCGTCTCCGCTGGTCAAACAGTTCGGGCAATGCTAAACAAGTTGCCGAATATGAACATTAACGGTTGTTTCCGTTGTGTGACAACGGTTTTGTAGATCTACACTCGAGTGCAAAGTTTTGAGCCTTTATTTACCAACTAGCTGCGTTTTTGTTTTTTGTCACCGGTGACGTCCACCGGAAAGCAGCATCATCAACAACAGGACCTTGGATTCTAGGGATTTTGGTTACATTTTTTATGATAATGCCCTTTATTCTTCATTTGCATATTAATACAATTTTCATGTCACCACCATAAAACGCCGAGCAGAGCAACAGAAGCAGACGCCAAACACCGGGACAGACATGATGCAAAAAGTATGAGACACTGCTCAGTCTCAGCAGCAGAGCCGGGAGATCTCATAAATTTTCTAATAAAACATGTTTTCCCCAGGCTATGACAAAATTATGAACTCACCCCTAATGTTTATCTTCGCTTGATTCTATGTAGATTTTCGGGTTCAGTGGCACGGTATGGAATCAGTGCCTGACGATTTTCCCGCGCCGCTTTTTTGGGTTGAGGCAGAGCACGGTTCACTTGTTCATCCGAAAAGGTGCTATAGTTTGTTTTGCCGAAAAAGGCTCTGCTTTCCGGATTGGCCCGGATAGTAGCGTTCCGTGTTCGCTGAAACAACAATCTGCCATTTGAATTACCTTAGGCGCGGCAGGGAACTGGGAGCGATGACGGGTGTACCTTCTAGTGATGGTAAATAAGATGCAAATTAGCTTTAGGTTGATGAGATGAGGCCATTGCAGCGGCGTTAGATCTCGATTAACGATTCAACTCCTTAAAAGGTAGTCTCCATGGGAATTGAACAGGAAAAGATTATCGCAGTCATAACGCTGGGGTCTGAGGTTTTATCAATCTTTACCGTTTTTTGATGAGTGGTTCGGATTTTATGACTAATGGTTTCATAAAATAACTTTTACGACTGGAATAAGACGAAAGGTAATCACAGTTTTTACTTGCATTAATTAGTTAGCTTTATCATTCGGAAAGGATATCAATAATGTAACTGAGGTTTTATGATTGTTTGGTTTACATACCGATTTTTCCTTATAGGACCACCAGAGAAAATGTGGGACGTAGAGTGAAGCAGCATCATTTAATACTCCTTAGGTTGCTTACTGATTCATTTGAAGTATATTTCAGGATGTCGTGACTAGTGATGGCATGTCACTAGAGTGTAAGGTAAGCGTGTAAGCTTCATGCCTTCACTGAGGATGCCGGCGAACACCGCACAAAAAGTAAACCGCACTTCTTATTCTTGTCGAATAGACAGACTTTGAGTGTGTGCTTGTGTTTCACATGAATGTCAATTATAATAATTCAACTGAAATATGCTTCAAACATATCACACTTTATGATTCTATCACAAGTTCAAGGCGCGGCTTGTACGTGTGATCAAAGTATGCTCCTTGAAACACTCAATGAGTCACGTAACTGACTCACATACGTCAAATCCATATGAGTACCAACTATCAAAATACATAAACAAGGCAGTGTTTGGTGATTGCCGATAATTTGACAGAAGCTGCTACGCCCAAACCTCCGTTTACGAACACTTTTTTTACATTACCTCTTTTTACGTAGCTCTTTTTACGAACCAAATCCCAAATAACGTAATCTTTTTTTACGAACCAAATCCCAAATAACGTAAACTTTTTTTACGAACCAACTTCGTAAAAAGAGGTTTTTGCATCCAATGAAAACAATTTCCGGCTCCATGGAAATTACCACAATATGGGTATTTTCGGAACGGGATTGATGACTAGATGTCGGAAAACGATGCTTGAAGTGGTTCGGAAATCCAAGATGGCGACTTCCGGTTTGTCGATATTCCTTAAAAACCCTTGGAGGTTTCGGATTGCTATCTATATTGTATACAACATTTTCAATCCGGTAGAAGATGCTACAAGAGCTCGAGTCTCTCAATGCATGAACCGCGAGAGAATTTTTATACATTTCTTCGCTTCACTTCATACTCTGCGTATTTCACGGCCCTTAACAAAATTTACAGTCTGATAATGATCGTTGCTGTGTGGAATTTCCCAAGAGAGAATCGCAAGTTGACAATTATCGAAGAAAATCGAATCGATGATTCAACTTGATGATTCTTATACTAGGTTGCAATATTTCAAAACCATTGTGTATGGCATTTACAGACATTTTCATAGACACAACTTATACAAAGGTTATATGCACATAGTTAGAATAAGCGGCAATAGTAAAATGATTCTATCGCAATTATCAACTGTCTGTATAGAATCGGATCGCGAAACGAGAATAAGCGACCGTTTGTTGCTTCAAAGAGGATCCCCACAGCAGCGTGCTAACCTTTGATTCTCAGAAATGTCATCGAGAGAAATTCGCTCTCGCACTGGTGTCTATTCGATGTTAAATGAGCCATGCCGGGTTTTTGTTGTTGCGATGATATCCGTCTCTCTTTGATGGCACTGATTCAATCGTGTGAAGAGTTGCCAGTGAGCGTTCGTTGATACGATAAAAGCCATCCTTGAAACAAGGGACAGATATTTATGGTAACCTTTTTTTGTCCTTTTCAAAATTGCAAATAATTTCGTGTTATTGCTTCTTGATGAAAAAATACTGCACAAGCTCAGCAGTGGCTTCAAATGTGTTACTTCTGAAAACATAAAAAAAGTTCACAAATTGGTTATATCTGACCGTAACTTGCAATTGCGAGAGGCAGCCGATGCCGTGAAGATAACAGAAGGCAGTGTGTTTACAATTATGCATGGACATGAGGACCATGAGGAAACTGAGACTACCGCAGTCGATCGAAAGCAACAAAGTGTTGATGATTTGGAGCAGTGTTTGACCGTGTTTACAAGTAATGAATCTGATTTTTTTTCGGCGATATGTGACAATGGATGAAGCATGGATCCATTACTTCACTCCGGAATCAAAACTATCATCATCTGAGTGAGCTGCAGCCGATGAACCACGTCCGAGGTGTCTAATAGCTGTACAGTCAACTGGGAACGGTATGGCTTCAGTATTTTTATATGCACATGGTAAAGGGTGATTTTTTAAGAGCTTGAGAACTTTTTTAAACAATAAAACGCATAAAATTTGCAAAATCTCATCGGTTCTTTATTTTAAACGTTAGATTGGTACATGACATTTACTTTTTGAAGATAATTTCATTTAAATGTTGACCGCGGCTGCGTCTTAGGTGGTCCATTCGGAAAGTCCAATTTTGGGCAACTTTTTCGAGCATTTCGGCCGGAATAGCCCGAATTTCTTCGGAAATGTTGTCTTCCAAAGCTGGAATAGTTACTGGCTTATTTCTGTAGACTTTAGACTTGACGTAGCCCCACAAAAAATAGTCTAAAGGCGTCAAATCGCATGATCTTGGTGGCCAACTTACCGGTCCATTTCTTGAGATGAATTGTTCTCCGAAGTTTTCCCTCAAAATGGCCATAGAATCGCGAGCTGTGTGGCATGTAGCGCCATCTTGTTGAAACCACATGTCAACCAAGTTCAGTTCTTCCATTTTTGGCAACAAAAAGTTTGTTAGCATCGAACGATAGCGATCGCCATTCACTGTAACGTTGCGTCCAACAGCATCTTTGAAAAAATACGGTCCAATGATTCCACCAGCGTACAAACCACACCAAACAGTGCATTTTTCGGGATGCATGGGCAGTTCTTGAACGGCTTCTGGTTGCTCTTCACTCCAAATGCGGCAATTTTGCTTATTTACGTAGCCATTCAACCAGAAATGAGCCTCATCGCTGAACAAAATTTGTCGATAAAAAAGCGGATTTTCCGAATGGACCACCTAAGACGCAGCCGCGATCAACATTTAAATGAAATTATCTTCAAAAAGTAAATGTCATGTACCAATCTAACGTTTAAAATAAAGAACCGATGAGATTTTGCAAATTTTATGCGTTTTATTGTTTAAAAAAGTTCTCAAGCTCTTAAAAAATCACCCTTTATAATCTTCATCGACTATCTCGAGACTGTATTTCGCTTGAAGAAGATAACATTGATGAATAAAATCGTTTTGAGCAAAAAAAAAACCATTTTTTATCCACCTAGTGGTGTAATGACTTACATTTTCAAAATAAGAAAAATAGAATATCCATAGATCTGGAACCGGAAGTCGGACAAGGATGAAACAAAACAGCAATCTATGAAACTTTCATTTGAGCCTTTTTGTGAAGATCAATCAAATCATCTCTGAGAAAGTTCAGTGAGTCTCGTTTATAGTATTTTACCATTATTTCCGGTACTTCAGGAACCGGTAACTTGGAACCAGTATAGCCGAAGTCGGTTCGATTAGTACTAAGTAACTAATAGAGCCTATAAATAAAATCAATTTTGAACCAAATCAAGAAGAATTTTATCCTTTTGTTTGCGTCGTCGCTCTGAATGACGATGTGCATTTTTAAATGCACTTTACCCTATAAAAACATGATGAAATTAAATAGCAACCTATGGGACTATGAGATTTTTTATTTTATGAGTGACATTATTTGACAAATTCTCACACGCAGACATTGCTCAGCTCGATGAAATATGTCGAATGACATAGCCTACTTAGCTCTCTGGACCAATTTTCACTAGTCAATTTGTCAAGTGATAGCATAAACTTTCTATATGAGAAAGACAATACGTGTACTTTTATAGAAGAACATAGTCATCATGATTTTGTAATAACACTAACGAGTAGGTACAAACTAAATAAAAGATTTACAAATTTACATATTCTTCACCTCGTCGTCATTTTGAATGACGATTTGAATGTTTTGATACTCATCGCGCTATAATTTCGGAACCGGAAGACGGATCTGGATGAAAAAGCATAGTATATTTAAAGACAATGAGAGTTTTAATATGAATCACGATTCGTGGAAATCGGTTTAACCGTTGCTGAGAAATCGAAATGAGTTCCATTTTTGGAACGTTTTCTCACTATTATCGGTGCTTTCGGTAGCGGAAATCGTGGACTAGTAGTCCCAAAGTTTTTTTGTTTGTTTCAATTACAGAGGCTTTAACATTAATGTCATTCACCTCTTCGGGCCAGAAAACCTTTCTGACCCTATGTGCGGGGTTGGGAACCGAACCCAGGCGGGCTGCGTGAAAGGCATCGACTTACCCATCACGCTATACCCGTCCCCATAGTCCCAAAGTTGTTTTATATATTCACCAACAAGATCTGTCAACTATATGAATTTGGCAGCAAGTTTTATAAAAATTTGATCGCTTGTGAAAAAATAATCATGAAATTGAAAATTTTCACTAATCGCACTGTAATACCGGAACTGGAAGTCGGATTATTTTTCGGAGACTTTTTATAGAATTTCAAGACCTTTTATTTGCTATTTAGTTTGTGAAAATTGGTTCAGAAATTTCTGAGAAAATCGAGTGTGCATTTCTTCATAACTTCACACATTTTGCCTTGTAAATCCGGAACCGAATCAAAACGAAATTCAAGAAAATTGTTTGGGGCCTTAAAACTATTCATTTGAATCTAAGTTTGTGAAAATCCGTTCAGCAATCTCTGAGAAACGTGTGTGACTCTTTTTTTTTCATTTTTTTTGGTTCATATCACCCTGTAACTCCGTAACCGGAAGTCGGATCGGGATATAATTTAATAGCATTCTATGGGATCATAATACCTTCCACTTGAATCTAAGTTTGTGAAAATCGGTTCAGCCATCTCTGAGAAAATTGAGTGACAAATAATACACACAGAGACATTTTGTGATGTCGACGAATTGAGCGCGGCGTTCCGGGCCTCGGTTGTAAAGTCGGTTTTCACAGTGATTGCATAGCCATTCTATATGAGTAAGGCAAAATTACTACAGCATTGTTTGATTTATTTTTACTCTCATTTGTGCAACGTTATTTGTTGGGGAGAATATGTTAGTCATACCTTTGTATAGTTGCACCGTTACAATTCTGGAAGCATAAAAAGTAACAAAAACTACACAATCAATCTACTAATGCGAACAATTATCGAGATACGGAAGTGTGAAAAAGGCGTGTCAGGACCTATAGTACCATTTGAATAAGCTTAGGTTTATCGAAGTTCAGTGAGCCTTCTCTGAGAAAATGGAGTCATTAGAAAGAAGTGCTGATTGCAGTGTTGGTGATTGCCGAAAATTTGACAGAAGCTGCTATATTGCTATCTATATTGTATACAACATTTTTAATCCGGTAGAAGATGCTACAAGAATTTTGCTACATTTCTTCGCTCCACTTCATACTCTGAGTATTTCACGCCCTTAAAAAAATTTTACAGTCTGATAATGATCGTTGCTGTGTGGAATTTCCCAAGAGAGAATCGCAAGTTGACAATTATCGCAGAAAATCGAATCGATGATTCGACTTGATGATTCTCATACTAGGTTGCAACATTTCAAAACCCTTGTGTGGAGCATTCACAGATATTTTCATAGACACAACTTATACAAAGGTTATATGCACATAGTTAGAATAAGCGGCAATAGAGGAATGATTCTATCGCAATTATCAACTGCCTGTATAGAATCGGATCGCGAAACGAGAATAAGCGACCGTTTGTTGCTTCAGAGAGGATCTCCACAGCGGCGTGCTAACCTTTGATTCTCAGAAATGTCATCGAGAGAAATTCGCTCTCGCACTGGTGTCGATTCTATGTTAAATGAGCCATGCCAGGTTTTTGTTGTTGCGATGATTTCCGTTTCTCTTTGATGGCACTGATTCAATCGTTGAAGAGTTGCCAGTGAACGTTCTTTGATACGATAAAAGCCATCCTTGGCTGATTGTAGGTTAAACCACTTCTACAATTTTATCTCCAGAATCGGATAGGGACGCCGACCAATTTTAAAAATTGAATAATGACCGAATCGTAACGAGTCTAAGCTTGTTGGAAACGGTTCAAGAATCTCCGAGAAAATTGTATGTAGAAAGATCTACAAAAGGTTCCGACACATAAATTTTGTGATCTTGTCGAGCTGAGTCGAATGGTAATCAACACTTGGAATCAGTTCGTGCTCGCATCGCAAAAGACACAGTCGAAAATTTCTTACGGTCGCGACGACAGAAACAAAGACAATACAGTGCAGTGAACAATAGAGTGTACGAAATGGGCAAATACGATTTAACAAAGCCTGAAACTTGGCCTACAAGGCCAAATTCAATTTGTATTGATTTCAAGCGCTGCAAAGTTAGACCTGCAGCAACCGAAATTGAAATCTTGCTTAAGGAACGAATGCATCTAAACGTTAATGATGTAAGTGAGATTCAATTCAACAAGGCGTCGAACTGTGTGTACATTATGTTTAAACGTGAAAAAGATGCAATTGCATTTGCTTCGGTTAATAACGGGGTGCACAGTATTGATCATGACAATGTTAAATATAAAATCCCTGTGTACATGGTGGACAATGCCATAGAAGTACGCGTGCATGACCTTCCCCCGCAGACCAGCGAGGGGTATGTTCGGGAATGTATGTCGCAGTACGGTGAAGTTCTTTCCATCGAAAAGGAAGTATGGCGGAATTTTTTCCCGGGTATCCGGAATGGCGTGCGAGTGGTACGTATGCAACTACGTAAAGCAATTCCATCTTACATCATTTGTGGTCAAGACGGGATACATCCGTGTAAAACGTTGATTACGTATGAAAATCAATTGGTTACATGTCAGTTTTGTGAACAACCTGCACACTACGGCAAACCTTGCACTGAAACTGCGAAAACAAACAAAACAAACAAAAACAAGGACAACCAACCAACAACGGAGACTAGTGAATGCCGTGCTCCTGTTTCAAAAGCACCTTCACCATCTAACCAACTATCAACTGCAATCAATGTACAAAGCGCATCTACAGCAACTGCAAATGAACCCAAGACTACGATCAACAATGAAAACAAGAAAACGGAAACCACTCACAATTCCAACGATGTAGCAATGGATGATATGAGCAACGGACAAAATGACCTCCAATCTTCGCTAGAAGGAAATGGAAGCTCCTCTCCCCCTAGAAGAAGGGTGACAACGAGATCCAACAATAAAAAAATTATATTGTGTAACAAAAACATGGGTAAATCGGCCACGTAAAGCTATACGCAAATTGGCCTGAATAAAAATTGTTATAAATAAAAAAAAACACTTGGAATCACCAGGTCTCCGATCAAAAATCGGGTTTCCAACGGGTTTCTATAAAAAATGGTAAAACCTTCACGGGGTTCGGGGGTTCGTAAGTGGAGGTAGTTCGTAAAAAAAGTTTACGTTATTTGAAATTTGTTTCATAAAAAAAAGTTTGGCCATTTTCGGAACGGATGTGATAAGTGGGAATGTAAGACAATGATATTTGGGGTCGTTTTAAAAACCAGGATAGTAACTTCTGGTTTATTGATATTCCTTAAAAACTTTTAAAATATGGATATTTTTGTAAATGGTTTGATGAGTAGTTGTTGGAAAACGATATTTGAAGTGGTTCTGAATTCCAAGATGGCGACTATCGGTTTGTTGATATTCTTTAAGAACCCTTATAAATTGAGTATTTCCGGAACTAGTTTGGTTAGTAACAATACTTTTTTTAGATTTTATCACGTACACTAAAAAAACTGTAACACTGAAAATAAAAATATTTTAAGAACGCCTGACAAGATTTACGTTCGACGTCGCTTTTAAATATTAGTTAAGGGCCATCGTCCAAGGCATGGCACGGGTGGTTTTAGGAGATTTTCGATGGAAATTTTGAAAGATTTTCCAAAACCAAAAACATACAGACCTTTGAAAAACTTTAATCTATCTGCAGAGCAAAAATGGCTAAAAAATTCGGAGTATTTTCCTAGTGTTATCAAAAATAGCTCTAAAACATGAGTATGTTTGTAATCTTTCACAAATATAACACACATTCAAACTGAAGCGGATTTTCTTCAATTCAATGCAAAATTGATCTTATTTTTATTTATTTATTTATTTGGAGCAGGAAAAAGCCCAATGGAGCTGAAATGATAATCTCTCACTCCAGCAGGCATAAAACCTCCTCATCGTTTATATCAACAGATTACAACAATCCAATAGATACATGTATGTACTTAATACTATCAATTAAAACTAATCCTAGCTAACTAACTCTGACACTAAACCCATCGGGTAAACGTTGCCCAAGTAACAATTTTTGTTACGCTAGCTTGTTTGTGACTAGTTTGCAACCAGATATTTGAATGATTGTTACTAATATCTAACCACTTGCATGACTCAAAAAGCGCAGTTTCTACTAGTTGTTAGGTCGGCTAAGTTGTCGTTACGTTGTAATGTCATACTGAAAGAACTTATTTTTTCATAACTTGAAAATAACTTGTTTTCAATTAAACTAGTTGAAACTTAGTCACCATCGACATTATAAACATTGAATGAATACAGAACACTTTTCTATCATCAATAAAAAAACAGAAGAGTACTTTAAATCACAAACTTGATACAAGGTACAAATGTCACAACGATTTTCAAACTGTCGAGCGGAATTAAATTTTACTTAACTGTTTTTTATGCGCCTTCAATCAATCTGTTTATAAAGATATAACAAAAAAACAGGAAAATAACACTATGTTCAGAATGCTCAAAATTATTCCAAGTAGAGTGATTTCTCATCATTTTTAAATCATATATCATAAGAATTATAATATTATCACAATCGATGTTCAATCCCTATATTATTTTCTTCGTGTTTATGACAATGCATAGAACAAAAATGACTATTCTGCCTTTCACTATTTTCGGCAAAAAGTAGTTTTGAAACAAGTATTATCCTGGTTTTATTTATGTTTCATACACTTCTTGAGACTCCATATTGTGTTCGCCATATTCGAGCCAACAAAAGTTGTTTTGTTTGCATTTTCGTTATCATAACGTTGGGAAAACCTACCGATAACTACTTGAATCAATGAAGAAATTATATGTTATAATCTTATAATATCTAAGTTATTACTACATCAATTCACAGTAACGATTTACATATACGCTTAGGGGCTGTCCATAAAAGACGTCACGCTTTTTTTGACGATTTTTAACACCCCATCCCCCCTTTGTCACAAATTGTCACATAAGCAAAGACCCTCCACCCCCTTCCCCTCCTATGTCACATGTAACGAATTCAAAATAAATAAAATTCATCTCAATACATCCTCAATATGTATGACAAACCATACAAATAGGAGGGAAAAATCGATTTATTACATGCTGTCATTAGATTAAAAATTATCCCTAAAACTACAAAATCATCGAAATTATTTTATTAATATCAATTATATAAATTAACAAAAGTATTTGGTTGGAATTGATGAAACATTAAAATTATCTGTTTTATTCCTCCTAGGGGTACACAGATATATTATTGTTTTAGGTAAAGAATAATATTTCCTTAGTGTAGCATACAGGGCTGAGAAAATAAAGACCAAAACATCATCAAAACGAGATCACTGCCGGAGAATCTTTTCATTATCAGTTGATTAGTGAAATTTAAATCACGTCGATCAATATCGGTACCGATCTTCCGTCACACAATGGGTAGTGATTTTGAGCTAAAATGATTCTTGATTTATGTAAGTTCAATCATTGGATGATTCGATAAGCTTTGATGTTGGTGGAGGAAAATCACATATGATCAAGATAAGACATGACATGATCTACGTCTAAAATCGTTGATCTCCCGCCCTTTTTCAAATGAAGTACAATTGAATAAACTGCATCAGAATCAGATATAAGAAATTCTTATGATATACTATTATCTATGCTAGAAAATCAAATTACTGAAAAAATTGTCAGTACATAACTTAAGTTAAACCGTTTGAAGGCATATTTTTCTTTTTTACTCATATTAGTCAAAATTTATTAATTTCGCTAATTTACTCGCTCCTCCGTGTACTTTTGCTGATCACAACATAAATGATTTCCTGCATCACACATTTCCGAATTTACAAGAAGAAGCTTTTACATCAATAAATACACGTTTTTCTATATAATGTAAACGTTTATTGTGGAGATTTTCAGGAAATAGGGCAAAGCAGTAATATAATTAGGTATTTCAAAAATGCGCTGATTGAAAATATTGGACGTCACATTCCAAAAACCTCCCCTCTCCCCCCTGTCACAAAAGGTCACGCTTTATGAAACACCCCCCTCCCCCTTGCGGCGTGACGTCTTTTATGGACAGCCCCTTACGTATTTATAATGATTTCGCAACGGAAAATGAACCTTTTTTCAACTAGTAGCTAAAAGCATAGCTGTGATTAGAGATATGTTAGAATCAAGTAACGATAACTTACAAATGATAGTTAGTTCAATGTTTACGTTATAAAGAAACACTGCTGTCACCTTGTTTTAACCAGTATAACATAAAAAACATGTTCGTGCTCTTGTTGCAACACAGTTGGGTTAAGTGGTATCAAAACTAGTTACGGGTTGCTACTATTGAAGTCAAATAAACTTATTTTCAACTAGTAGCTAGAAGCATTGTTGTGATTAAAGATATGTTTGGATTAAGTAACGATAGCTTGTAAATTATATTTAATTCAATATGACACAAAGATGTTATTATTGGAAACCTAAATAACTATTTCGTAACTAGTTATGTTATGATGAAACATTGCTGTCACCATGTTTTAACCAGTATAACATTAAAAACATATTCGTGCTCTTGTTGCAACATAGTTTGGACTTTGTCGTATCAGAACTAGTTGCGGATTGCTACTTGGGTGGTGATTTTGCATTAAAACTAAAGAAGAAAAGAAATATACTTTAAAATGGGAGGTAGAAGGAGGGAGTGGTGAATGAGAGTTGGCGAACGAAACGGGGTTAGGTTCGGCATGTAGATCTAATTAGTGGTCGAAAAGATGGTGGAAGACGGATAAAAAAGAGGGCTAGCAAACGAGGTTAGAACCGACATATAGATCTAATTAGTGTTCAAAAAGATTAGAGAAGAACGATTAAGAGCGGAGAAGAAGAGATACAACAGGATTAGTTACAACGAGCGAATTTATTAGTTTTCAATGGAGATGGTGGAGAGAACGAAGGGATGATCGAGCGGAAAGAATTAACATTAGTATTATAACTGCAAAAATAAAGAATCATGGAATAATCGTTGTATCGCATTACGAGAGAGATGAAAATCAAATCCCTGTGAGCAACTATTGAATAAACGGCACATACTGGAAAAGGGTTCATTATATCCGTAATTGGTTCTAGCATGGGGAATTTGTATAAATGGATGAGAACGAAGACTTCGACGATGAATGTCAAAATCGATCAATTGTAGGAGATCAGGACTGTCAACACGTGATTGAATTAGATCAGCAATAAAGACAGCCTTGCATACGTTCCTACGTACAGACAACGGATCTAGCTCAATAAGCCGACAGCGATCTTTGTAACTAGGAAGGTTGAATGTGTCCCTCCATGGTAGATTGCGGAGTGCAAATCTTACGAATTTGCGTTGGACACTTTCGACACGATCAATGTCGATTTGATAATGAGGCGACCAAACGATAGCTGCGTATTCTAATGTTGATCGAACTAGCGCACAATAAAGAGTCTTCAGGCAGTGTATATTGGTAAAGTTCTTAGTGATCCGAAATATGAAGCCTAAGAGTTTAGAAGCCTTCGAAATTACATAATCGACATGATTCTTGAAATCCAATTTGTGATCGAGAATAACACCTAAGTCCTTAACCGAGGATTCACGTTTGAGGACATTGTGCAAGAGATGATAGTCATATGTAATTATTGAGCGTTTACGGGAAAAAGATATAATGGAGCATTTGGAAGCGTTTAGTACCATCCTATTATTGTGGCACCATTTGGCGAATGTGTCAAACTGAGCTTGCAGAAAACGTGCATCTTCTAGTTCCTTTATAGGATGATATAGTTTGAAGTCGTCAGCAAATGATAGTTTGAAACATTTCACGGAGAAGTTGATATCATTGAGGGAGAGTAAAATATAAGCGGTCCTAAGTGGCTTCCTTGAGGTACTCCAGAACTAACAGTAAAATGGACTGTTGTGAAGTTTCCTATTTTCACCGACATCTCGCGACCAGTCAGATATGAACGCATCCAATCCAGTAAAGCGCCACTAAAGCCCAGTCTGTCGAGTTTAGCAATTGTTATTTGATGATTTGTTTTATCGAATGCCGCTGAAAAATCTGTGTAGATAGCATCAACCTGTAGATGCGATTGTAGAGATCGGATGATAAAAGATGTGTAAGCTACAAGGTTTAAGATGTTGACCTCTTAGGCATGAAATCGTGTTGAGTTTCAGATATGTAGTCCTTGCATTTGTGAGTTATAAAATCGAGAATAATTATTTCAAATAACTTGGACACAGCACATAGTGAAGCTATTCCACGGTAGTTAATAATATCAGATTTGTTACCTTTCTTAAAACCCGGAAAAATATATGATTTCTTCCAGGGGTCTGGGAAAGTCCCCGCATTAAGGGAATCGTTGAACAATATACTCAGTGGTGTTAAGAGTGAATTCAAGCATTTTTTTAGGACTATCGAAGGAATGGCATCGGGTCCTGCGTTAGTAGAGGTTTTTAGTTTTGAGCACGCCGTAATTATCATGGTCGAGGTAATAGGAGGATGAGCTCCAACAGGAGAACGGAGAGGAACGTTCACGATTGCCTCTGATACTTCTTCGCTACTAAGAACTTCATTGGAAAAAACGCTACTGAAGTGCCTTCGAAAAAGATAGCAGGTTTCAAGTATGGTGGATGACTGAACTTCACCAAGCGACATATGAGTAGGCATACCTATTCCCTTACGCTGTTTGTTTACGTGATGCCAAAAACTTTTTGGGTTGTTTCGTAAGTTCTGTTGAACGCGGTTTAAGTGAGTATAATATAAAATTTTGTTTAGTCGTTTATATCGATTGTTAAGAAACATGTATTGAGACCTGAAATGAAGAGTGGGTCGCTTGGTGAGTTTTTTCAAAGCAGATCGTTTGGCGCTTTTGTATCGCCTCAGAGTTTGATTAGACCAGGGAGGATAAACTGGTTGACGATGATTTTTTTTGGGGACAAACTGATCAACAGAGTATAACATAATATTTGTTTATAGTGTAGCAATAGAGTTTCCATCACACTCAGAAAATAGAGCTTCCCAGTTTAATGAGAACAGAAACTGATTCATTGCGTTGAAGTTAGCTTTTTTATAATCGTGGTAAGTAGTTTCAGCAATGATTTCATAAACAACAGGTTTGCATTCAGATAAACTAAGTTGAAGCGGAGGGTGGTGGCGGCATGATTTAACAAGAGCGGATGGTGCAATAGTTACAACACAGTTGGGTACAAAATCTTGACTGACGAAACATAGATCAAGCATGCGATTGTTACTGTTGTAATTATCATTAAGTTGCACTAAACCAGCAGTGCTATACTCGTCTAATAGTCTTGACGTTGTAGGTGTTTTAGAAGAACGCGTAGCATCAAGATGTAAGTATCTGGAGGAGCAGGGAATCCATTTAATACCGGGAATGTTGAAATCACCGAGTACAACGATTTTGTCATTCAAACTCGTTTGATTCATAATCAGCGAGAGGGAAGATAAATGTTGTTCGATCATTGTAATTTCATTCACGCGGTCAGGCGGAAAGTAAAGAACACACATAAAAAGCGTAAATTGCGAGAAAGAGAGAGCAATCCAGAGTTGTTCTACACTGGTCGCGTTAGTGAGAGATATCAGGCGAGATTTAAATGTGGACCTACAAGCAATAAGAACTCCACCGCCGCTCTTTTTCTTGCTATTTTGATCGTTTCGATCTTGTCTGTGCACTGTGTATGAGCTATCAAAAATTTGCTGGGATAAAGTGTTATTGTTTAACCAGGTTTCAGTCAATATATACATATCATAGGCCGAGTCAGAACAAGCGAGCTGATAATCTACGACAGAGCTATTCATTCCACCAACATTTTGATAATAAATGTCTAAACTAAGGTTGTGGTTGTCGTTTCTGGTGTTAGATACGATATTGGTATTGATGGATGTCTTACTGGAGCAGGGGGGACGAGATGACGGATGAGTTGAGGGGTAACTGCATGCGGGCGTGGAGAATGAGTGTTGTTGCTGTGTATGACTTGCAACCGTTGGGGCAAGGGTCGGGATGATTTTAGATTGAATCGGGGTAAAATCTGTCGTTGCTTCGGAACTGGATTGCGTACTAAAAAAGAAGCGATCGTCACACCGTTAGGCCAGAATATGGGTGACGTTATTTGTTGCTCAAAGGCTGCAGGAACATTCAGTTTGAAAGATACAAAAGAAAGTGGCCTCTCCTGATATTGTTTTACTAGTTTGAAACATTGAATGCAGTTACGAGGACAGTTTGTACGTGATTCTACATAACTAATGATATTCTCCTCGGTTTCACTAGGTAAAAATCTGGTTAAATAATACCAATTACCATTATTGGCATCGGTTAAGATCTGTCTTATAGGAGGTGCTACTTGAAGGCTAGAGCTATGATTGTTAGGTTCTGTTCTGATATTTCTGGTGCTTACTGGTGAAATAATCTCGTTGCTAGTTGGTAAATGTGCACTTTTGGAAACTTATTCTGTGGCAAATTTTTAGACGTCTACTAGTTATAGTTATTTCGAAATTATTCAAATAGGACAATATTCAAACAATATCGATGAACTGGTGGTCTCCAGTGAAAAACCGATTGCAAAAATCATTTTCTGAAACACATCTACTTTCAAAATGGCATTTGATCATAACGTAATGGTCTTCATGGTATTGCGATACACCTGAATTCACCACATTGATTTTTGAAACGCACTTAAACATTATTTTCCAGAATCTATTTACCAAATTCGATCCGAGAATATCCATATTGTAGTGGTATTCAAGGATTATGAATAAAGTGAAAGTCACCATTTTGAATTTTGAACCATTCAAATATGGTTTTCCGACATTTACTTATTAAACAATTTCCGAAAATATTTATATTGTAAGGGTTTTAAGGATAATCAATAAACCGGATGTCGTCATCTTAGATTTGAGACTACCTCAAATATCGTTTTCTAACATCTAAGGAGTATATCGAAAATAAGCTATCCACAAAATTTTCATTCAAATTATGATAAAAAACGATATAACTTAAAATTGATCCTTAATTGTACGAGGTTAAACTTGAGCATAATGAAAACTGGTTGAAATTTAAGTTATTCCTTCGCGAATTTTCAAACGCTCGATCTAACGCTCTTCATCAAGTTCCGGACAAGTGTTGCATCGCATTTTTTGGACGCTTGAGCCCAAATTTTTTTGAACTCCTGCATGTTCCCAGCTCCCTTATCAGTCTTCTTGAGGACCCTCTTCACGATTGCCCAGTAACGTTCGACGGGTCGAAGCTGAGGGCAAATTGGTGGATTGATATTTATCTCAACGAAATTTATACCCTTTTCCGCAAGCCATTTGAGAGTGGTTTTGGAATAGTGAGCCGATGCTAAATCCGGCCAAAATAGTGGAGGTGTACTGTGCTTCTTACATAAAGGCAGTAATCTCTTCTGGAGACACTCAGATCGATAGATTTCTGCATTTATAGTTCCGGTTGCGTAAATGGTTGACTTCAAACCACAGGAACGAATTGCTTGCCATACCAGTACCTTTCGACAGAATTTTTCCACTGGAATCGACCTGTCCGCATCGCTCACATCCTCCACAACGACGACAGTAGAGTATTGTGGACCTGGAAGGGTTTTTGAGTCCTCCTTTACATAAATCTCATCGTCCATCAAATCGCATGCATCCGGACACTGCAAAAGACACGACTACAATTTCCGGGCCCTTGTTGCTGCTCGCTTCTTCTGTTCTTTACTTTGTTTCGAGATTTTCTGCTTCTTGTAGGTCTTCAGGTGATTTCGTCTCTTGATACGCTGGATCATTCCGACACTCGTTCCTACTTTTTCGGCCAAATCACGTATTGACATTGATTTGTTCTTCATGATCAGAGATAAAACTTTCTGGTCCAGTTTCGGGTTGAACGACCCGGATTGTCTGCCTCTTCCTGGTAGTTCATCCAAAGAATAGTGTTCCTCAAACTTATTAATAATGGTTTTAACACTGGCATGATGAATTCCAAACCGCTTCGTCAATTTTCGCATAGTTTTACCATTTTCACTTAGTCATGTGTCCAAAACCTTAATTTTCACTTCCTTTTCAATACGCGACATTTTGAAAACGCAGAACTTCAACCGCACAAACAAGTAAACAAACGAAAGCTGACAGCCAAACGCACAGCATGCTGTGATCTGAGCATAAAAAATCATCACAAATACATGCGTACAACACAAATGTATGTGGATAGCTTATTTTCGATACACTCCTTACTTATCAAACCCGTTCCGAAAAAACCTATATTATAATAGTTTCTACGGAATATAAATGAGCGGGAAATCTTTTTCATTGTATGCAAAAACCTTTTTTTACGAAGTAGGTTCGTAAAAAAGTTTACGTAATTTGGGATTTGGTTCGTAAAAGGAGTTACGTAAAAAGAGGTAACGTAAAAAAAGTGTTCGTAAACGGAGGTTTGGGTGTATCAGAAAACCAAATTCCACCTATCATCCGAATAGTAAAATACATAAAGAGATATCTTGCAAACCTAATCGATATCTGTCATCTACACAATATAAGAAAATGATGGGCATGTACGGGGAAAGGAATTTGTTTCTCATTAAGATATGCAAATTATCAATGCTGATACGGAAACCAAAATTAATGTTTCGATGTAAGATATCCAAGGCACTTTCAATTATTACTCGTGAAAAGTCAGAGCTGGAAGAAAAATAAAGGAAAATTGTCTTCCTTGACTTTATTCCGTTTGTTATTCTTCATAAGGAAGCTGTACATCGATGATAATTTCAAATCTATTATGACGGGTAATAAATTTTCTCCAAATGTCTCCGGAATAATTGTTGGGGCTTAGAGCAGTTCTTCGTTTCTGTCTTCATTTGAATGAGAAAGTTAATTGAATTCCTTACTTCCGGTTGAATTCAAATTCAGCTTCGCTATTTTTTTTTACCGAAATCCTTTTCACTTCACAAAATACAACAGATGGAAATTTCCTCGTCTCAAACCGAACCAACGTCACTGAACAAAGTGAACCCTTGAACCAGGGAAAATTGACACGTCTGGCACTTCACCCGTAACTTGCGAATACAAGTAGCAAAAACCAGGCCCACGCCCGCCAGTGCCTTGGTGCAGTGAGCAAACAGATGCTTCCAACAATCTTTGCGGTCCAATTCCGCACGATGGAGAACAAAAAGGATCCGCGGTAACTTAACAGGCTACTGGCAGAGGCAGTAAGGTCCGCTGTCCGCTAAAATAATCACCGGAAGCTGTACAGTCGGACCGGACTATTAGGCGACCGCGCGCATTTCTGCAGAAGGCCTACAGCTAAATAAGATAACAGTGTAGGTTCCCACTTTCCCTACCGCAGACTGCTCTAATGCTAATGGAAGACAAAAGAAGCAGAAATGAATTATTTCATGGGGAAAATGTAATTTATTCTTTGAACAGGCTTCGCATTGTCTTTTTTCGAGAGCGACCGACGGAGTAGATATACAAAACATCTTGGTGAATAATTAGCTGGGGCGGAACGTGCTCGGCGAAGGTGGCGCAAGGATTGTCCTGCCCGACCGAGCCTTTGCAGTCAACCGGGAATAAAGTAGATGAAAAAGTGAAATTGGACACGTTTTTCATGATGATAATGGCGAGGCTTCCTAGTTTTTATTTTGGTGACATATTGGTGAGATTTGAAACAAGTTTTTCTTTGGTGTGCGTCATTGAATTATCAGTGATCCAGCATTGCAAAACCCGAGATGTTAGAATATTTCTCAAATTATCAACCAAGAAAATTCAGACAAAATTTCTGTTTCGAAAATTGTCTGTTCAAATACCAACCGAGCGTCTGTCTCTTGACTTGACGCGACTGTTTTGCATAAAGTTGACCTTCGATCCGTTCCTGATAGATCTTCTCTTTTAATCAGTTAATGGAAGAACTCACATTCCGTTTCTTCTAAATTTTCCAAATGAAATGCAATCAGTTTTCTTTCTTTCGCAGCAAATATACTCCCACCCACTCATGCACAAACACTCACACACACCCACCCACACACTTCACGTATCACCAAAATTAAATGAAATTCAACTGTTTCCCTTTTCACTCACTTTACCGAGTGACACATCTCCATCTGATCCATTCCATACTCGACGATTAAATGAACACCCATGTGAATAAATCTTTTTCCGCTTTTAGAGGAGATTTAAGAGGGTGGCAAATACTCGTCAGACGTGTAATGCTGTTGGATGTGTATGTGTGTGTGTGCCGTTTCGGGGTGCGCACAACAGAATGCTTCCCTTGCCCTGACCCCGTCACCGGCACCGAGGCTATCAACCGGTATCGGTGGAAATGGAACACAGAAAAGCGAATAAATGATTCATCAATTTGGGTTTATGATCCTCTCTGAGTGCTTCTGCTACATACGAGCAGCGGGTGTATTTTGATGTTGCTAGACTACGCTAGTTTTTCCTATGATTTACTTGCGGACTGATCAAAGTCATTAGCGAATGAATAATTAATTGAATGCCAATGTCATACATTCTGAAAACTTCAATTGAAATACTTTGAAAACAAAACACAATCATTGCGGCTAGTGAATGTAGAATGGGATCGAACCAAGCAGTCGTGACAACCGACATGCGAAGCTTTGCAATAGGTCGAATACCCTAGCATGCAAATAATCGCAGCTATCGTACGTGAAAGGCAACCAATTCGCACTTTATTCTGGTCGACGATCGTTCCCTGCTGAAATGGATGGATACCATCGACGTAAAACCATCCGCATAATTATTTGCACTTCGGAAAATAAGAAACCGGAGGGATTGCAGCGGAAATTGTGCACCGCTAGTCGGGGATAAGGTTTAGATGGTTACTTAAAATTCATGGAACTGCTTGCACCGATGTACGTGCTAATTCTTGGAATACATGAATTGAAAATTCATTAAAATCTTTTTGCCCTATAACCGTAGTGACCAAAAAGGGATATCCGCTACTTGTAAGGGAACAAATATTTCTATTTGCACAGGATTTATAAATAATCAAATAAGTTGATACTAGAAAACCGAATAAATAACCGAATTGAGTACAAATGCTGAAATTGAGTTCTGAATCAGTAAAATTTTTAATCTAGTATCTACCTAGGAGCGTAATTGTGACTGTCGCATATAGCTGATGTTTTCGTAAATATTACTAAGGGATTCTTAAAAAAAACATTTCTTTGAATCGTGAATATTAGCAAAAAAGTGCGTTTGAATATAAATTATTATAACCTTTTCAATTTATGAACAGTTTTGAGCCAAGTTGAGCAGAATTCTTCAGTTTTCTTGCTATGTGTAAAACTTTTCATTTAAGTCTAAGTATGTAAAAAGAGTTCCGTTTTTGAGTTTTTGATCACTATTTGCCGTACTTCCGGAACTGTGAACTAGTATAGCTAAACTCGATTCGCTAGGCCAGCAACAAACATAACCTATAAATTGAGACAGTTTTGAACCAAATTTTTAGGAACTTTTTCATTTTCTTACATATTTCACTCTAATTGACGGTCTGCAATTTTATACACACTTCATCTTATATCTACGAAACCGGCAGACGGATCCGAACCAAATTTAACGCCACATTATAGAAAAATGAAGCTTTTCATTTAATTCTTAATCCATTGACTAATCAGATCTACCTATTTCGAGAATTCAACGGCTAGTTGATAGTATTATGCTTTATGTTGCAGCGTCATGTATAGAAATTAGTATGCTCTTGGAATTGAAATTTTTATACTTAGCAGCCTGTAATTCTGAAAAAGGAAGTCGTATAAAGATAAAATTGATTTAAAGCTAGATTTTTCTAAGCTTGTGGAAATTGGGCAAACGCTCTCTGAAGAAAACGAGTGTACTTTTTTTGCATTAAAAATGCCTTACTCTTCGCTATACGGGGCCGGGTGTCAATAAAAAGTTTCAAAAATAGCAACCTTTTGGATAATTTTGGACGTTAATAACTCAGTTATTTGTTGATGGATTGATATAATTTAACAACCAATCGATTCGGAAACTTTTAACTTAAACATATATGGCAACGTCGTTTCAGTATTTCAATAGCATACTATTGAAAAAGTGATTAGAATCGACCTATGTTTTCATCCACCAATCCCAGTTGTACAAAATGACGTCAACTTCTTGTTCAGCATAGGAGGCTTTGCGTCATGCATAAAAACACCGCATCGTTATGCGTAGTATGAAGAGAAATCTATCAATATATGCTGCACAATATTTCTTTGCCTAGTTGATGTTTGACTGTGAATGAAACAAGTAGCTTGTCCAGTGAGCTGATGACTGGATTGTATATGCGTTCACTTGCTGGATTGTCCCTTTTGCATTATGTGTTGGTGAAATTCCCTGTTGTCTGTGCAACACCGTGTTCGCTTGAGTATCTTATATATCATCTAGCTATTGAAGAACCGAATCAGCGTGGCGATTCTTTTGAAATATCCCATGTATTTAGCAAATTTTTGGTCGATTTTGCCATTAAAAATGCCTCACACTTCGCTTCCCGAGACATGCAAAACTAATCGCGTAACATTTTTCTGTCATAATTTTGAACGCTTATAACTCAGTCATTTGTTGATGGATTTATATAATTCAACAACCAATCGATTCGGAAATATTTAACTTAAACTTATGAGATAACGTCATTTGCGTTGTCCCACCAGGAATTAAACACTTCAAAAGATTCAAAATTAAATTCAGAAACTTATCTAAAGGCGGCCTCCTCGGTTGAGTGGTATAAATGAGTTCCACAGGCTCACAAAGCCTTGGTATTACATTCCTGTAGTGGAATTTGACCTTCTGTTTCAACAGACTTCGCAGCTGATTCAGAGTGTACAGAACCAGTGCATGGCTGGTGCTACGATTCTACTGACACTACGAATCCTTCCAGGTCGGGGCTCGAACATACGACAACTGGTTTGTAAGACCAGCGCCCTATGCATTTAACCGCCAACCCGGGACGCGCTCACATATACAGTACAATTAGATGCAATATCATATAGTATCAAAGATAAACTCAAGGTAAGTTTACCTGCGACTTTACATGTATAATTTAATAGGAACCCTCGTAGAATTTGTTTAACCGCCAGTTTCACACGCGTTGTAACTATGACAATGTTCATTCATGTGTTAATAACATCAAGTTACAATATGAACAAAATTTCGGAATTTTGTTGCGTATCCATTCCGTATATTCCTAATATGCCAAAGCGAAAATCAATGCAAGTAAGTTACTATTTTATGCGGATTGTTTCACATGTTTTTTTCCTCGTATTGTTGTCATATTATTTACCGACACTTTCCGAAGATTATCGACGATTCTGAAGAAGGAATAATAAAATTGTACTATTACTGAGTTTACTGGTACAACATTTTCCGTTAAAATAAATAAAATCTTCTCTTGGATCGATTAACTGTTTATAAAATTAATAAGTTTGTACGTTTCTCGAAAATTATTATCATAAAATAAAATAGTTTCATTCGTTCAGGTTTAAATCTTTAGGTTGTTTGTATCTAAAATTGAGCTTTCAAGTAACTTTGAATCCATCATAATTGACTTCTAGTTAAAGGACGTTATTCAAAAACTTAACAATGTAAAAATTTGTGGAAAGGGATCAAAATTGAATAGAATCAATTATCAAGAAAGAATCTAATTGTCAATTTTATCATTCGCTAAAAATCTAAGCGCTTAAACTAGAGCAAGTTTGTAATTAGTCAATTGAATAAGTTTTTAGATTAGTGTATCATCATCATAATCATCTTTATTTTTGTATTTATTATGAAGACCCTAGAAACGTTTCATTTTTAATGTTATTGTGCTCGGTCGTGTCTTGAATACAACCCTCTAATTTTTTTTAATTTGTTACACATTTTACCACGTTACTCCGGAAATAGAAGTCGGAAGCGAATTAAATTCAAGAGCAGATTATGGGACTATAAGATCCCTCATTTGAATGTAATTGCGTTTTTATTTATAACGGTGGCACTACACCGATGTAGGATAGAAAAGGATGCCTCGATTGCACCCAAATTGGTACGAGTATAGTCAGTGCTACACTACACCGGCGCAGCGCTAAAAACAACAACCTGCTTTTTGCCATCTAGTGGTGTTATAATGCCTTTCTCTTTCATCGAAGCAGTCTCATATTTTGCCTTTTTATTAAGATAATTTCTGACACAAATTTGGGCTCATTTTTGACACCACTTTATTCAGATTGATTGAAGTAGTTCACAAAAGCATACTTCAGCGTTTATGTTTCATATTCGGTAATTTTCAATATTCGGTATTTCTCAAACCAAGTGTAACAGCAATTTGGATGGGATCGTATGTCACTACCTAAAATAATCATACGGGTAGAGAAAATAATAATTTGACGATTACGATTATATCTCCGAAACTTGACGGGTCAGTCATATGATCTTCGAAATCGACCCACAGCCCAATTTTAGTATCGAACGAGCCTAAAATTATTGATATCGGTTAATCCATATTTGAGTTTAAATTTATTGAAATTGGTTCAAGCATCTCTGATAACATAGAGTGCATATTTTTTGCAATTTTATGCACACATCATTCTTCTAATTCGGGAACCGGAAGACGGATCCGGATAAAATTCAATAGCGTTCTATGGGAAGGTAAGACCTTTCCTATGAATCTAATTATGTAAAATAAAATGTAAAATTTATGGCCGCTTTTACACAGGAACAGCGGGGCCGTCCCGCTCCACCCCCGTACCAACGGCTTTAGGAGGCCCTTGGCGGACCAATCGAGCAAAATAAAAGGTTTTTCATTTAAATATGGGCACACAAATAAGTGTTAACCCCGGACCCATTACTACGTAAAAACGGTGCTGATATACGCATACAAATAGATATTTTGTGACCTCGACGAACTGATTCGAATTACATATGAAACATGGCTCTGCGGGTCTCCGTTCAGAAGTCAGTTTCCATAATGATTGAATATCTTTGCTATACTAGAAAAAAAGTCAAAAGTCTACATGTTTCTGATGGAAAATAGCAGGCGCGCACCCAAAAAAATTTTTGGAGGGAGTTACAGATTATGATGATTAATTTCCATACACATGAAAATATGTATACAATTACTTAAAATTTTTTTGGATAAAGTCGTTTGTTAAAAATTTTTCATTTTATAATTGACTTAAATATCACGAATTTCATACTATATCAAATTCGCAGTTGGCCAAATTTTATCAGATTTGAAGGAAACTTTCTGAACATGTAGAATTTGTTCAAAAATGTCACATTGCATACTTTATTTTTCCAAAATTTATCTAGAGTTTCTTTAAAAAGGGCTAAACGTTTTCAACCCTTTTTTAAATAGTTGATGCAAAATGGAAAAGCCTATAAAAAAGTATTATACTAGTGATTTTCACAAAATCAGTCAAGTTTTCCTATAAAAATACTGAAAAATTTCCCCACCAGCATTAAAAATTTTAATCAATTCAAAAAAACATAATTTATATAATACAAAAAAATACAGGGTCTTTTTTATCGAAAACTAAACTAAACTGAAAGTCATTGTCATCCAAAAATTTAATAAATCTGAATTTGAGAGGAGATTTCGCAGAAGATTGGTTGCCCGATATTTTCAAAAAGTATCAGTAATAGAGAAGAAAAAGTTTTAGTTAGAAACACTTTTTTCTTAAAACTGCCCGCCTTACAATGTATGGACGTTTGGGAGAGAACATAATAACTTACCTTGGAACAAAGCTTCTTTGATTTCGAAAGTGGTGTTCTTTTCATGTAAGTTGACTTCAAATTTTAAAAACCGATTTTTTTTTTATTATTCCAAAATGTATCTAGATGATCTTTTGAAAAAGGCAAAATACAAAAAATTGTAGTGCTGAAGATGTTCTCAAAATAAGCCTAATTTTCGAATGAAATTACTAGAAAAATTACTTATCAAATTTTTCCCTAAAAAAATTGATCTTATAAATTTTAAGTAAAATTACAAAAAACACCATTCTTTGTTTGAATAACATTTTGCCCCAATATAGATAATTATGTTATCTGCCAACCTTCCACATATTGTAAGATGAGCGTTTTGAAGAGAAAAAAGTTTTTCTAAAAGAGACTTTTTCCTATCCAGCACTGATAGGAAAAAGTTTCCTACTTTTCCTATCAGTGCTGCAAATATCGGGCTATTAGTAACAGAATATTTGGTGAAATTTTCTCACAAATTGAGATTCATTGGAACCATGTATGTTTATTACTTTCAGTTTAGTTAATAGTTAAACGTCACTGGATAAACAAAATCAGTTTGCACAAGCAATAGTTTTTGTTTAAAAATTTTTTTTCCTTGTATGTGCCCATTTTGCAATGTAGGTATGAACGGTTTGTAGGGAAAGTAATCATCAATGGGTTTCTTTGTAAATCCATTTTAAATTTTCTAAAAATAATTTTTTTCAGAGTGGAACTAGATATTTTTTGTGGAAAAATTGACTGATTCGGCGAACGACCGCAACTAGGTTAAAGCCGGGTATAAACATAAAACAAAAAAAAAATTTGACTGATTTTGAGAAAATCTCTAGCACAACACTTTTTCATAGGATTTATCATTTTCGATAAAAATTCCTTGAAAAAAATGTATTAAAAATATTTAGCCCTTTCCAAAGACACTCTGAATAATTTTTTTAAAAACAAAGTATACAAAGTGACTACAAAGAAAGTACGAGCTCTTGAGTGTACTTCAGCCATTAAGGTCTCTGCAATGATTAAGCTGCTTTTGTTCAAGATTTTAGAAATTTTCCAATAGTTTTTACTTATTGTTTATATTGCGAAAGTTCTCTCTTCGGGGAGGCCAATACCGCTCGATAGGTCACAGCTAGAGAGCGTCATGGCTGCGTAGAAATAGTGGCAATCGCTTTTTTTTTTTTAATCGCGGCATTTTTAACGGTATATTTGTTTGTTCGCCGTTCCGGCAGTGACGAAGGTTTGTCTTGCTCATCCACAGCTGCATATTGCCTGCCAAACCGAATATGTTTTTAGGGAAACTTGGCCTTGAATGTTAGCAAATGAGTTTCGTTCTAAACTTTCTGGCCACTATTTCTGGTACTTCGGGAACCGAGAACTGTGAACCAGTTTGTCGGATTCAAATTTTTTTATGGTGAAATTGGTATGGAAAATCGCATCAAAATAAAACTAAAAAGTATTCTGTGAGATTGTAAGGCTCTTTATATTTGTATTTGTATTTGTATTTGTATGTGTATATATTTTGCAATATTATGCTCACATCATCTTGTAATTCTGGAACCGGAGTTCAGATCCCAATCAATATATTGCGCCTGTTACCGTGGCGTGACCCTATGAACCTACCTTCATACGAAGATCGCTGCCGTTTGTTGAATCTCGAGCCATTGGAGGTACGACGCATAACTGCTCAAGTAACTTTCGCTGCCAAACTACTTTTGGGCGACATAGATAGTCCAACGTTACTCATGCGCCTAAACCTCTACGCACCTGAAAGATCACTTCGCCAGCGAAACTTCCTGTCTCTTGAGCCACGAAATAGAATGTATGGACAACATGAGCCTTTTCGGACAGTCAACCGTGTTTCATAAACGTTTACTTGACAATTTCCACATAGTGAATAGCGATAGTTAGGTATAGTTTTTAAATTTTAATTGTTTGTTTTTATTCATTAAGACAACATATGTCAGATGAAGTTATACAAATATACAAATATACAAATACAAATAGCGTACTATGGGAAGGTAAGACCATTCATGTGAATCTAATTTTGTAAAAATCTCCGACTAAATCAAGTGCATGTACACACACGCACACACACACATATATTTTGCGATTTCGACGAACTGATTCGAATGATATATTAAAAAAAGGTCCTCCGGGTCTCGGTTCAAAAGTCAAAATGTTTGCATAGTGGATGAATATCCTTCCTATACGAGAAAGCAAAATAGATTATAACAGTTCGGCTGAAAAGTTCGTATCGTTTCTATGAGAGGGCGCCACTAGAATTAAATCCATACCATTTTCAGTTAGTACCAACCTTCAAAAGATACGTGTATAAATTTGACAGCTGTCTAATTATTAATTTGTGAGATATTGTATTTTGAGTGTAGCTACTTTTGTTATTGTGAAAAAAATTGAAAAAAAAGAATTTCGTGTGTGAAGTGGGAATGTCGGAGTGAAGTGATGGAGCCATGTTTCGTCCATTGTTATATATCGACGAAAAAATCGGTTTTATTTTGATATAACAGCTCCAAACACTGCTCAGAATCATCAATTCGTTGTTGTTTTTGATCGATTGTGAGCTCACGCGGCACCCATTTTGCACAAAGCTTTCTCATATCCAAATATTCGTGAATAATATGTCCAACACGTTCCTTTGATATCTTTAGGGTGTCAGCTATCTCGATCAATTTCACTTTACGATTATTGAAAATCATTTTGTGGATTTTTTTCACGTTTTCATCGGTAACAGCCTCTTTTGGACGTCCACTGCGTTCATCGTCTTCGGTGCTCATATGACCAGTACGAAATTTTGCAAACCACTTACGAATTGTTGCTTCGCCCGGTGCCTCTGCCTGGATAACACTCATCAAGCCATTTTTCGGTATCGACGGCACTTTTTTTCATCAAAAAGTAGTGTTTCATCAACACACGAAATTCCTTTTTTTCCATTTTTTTTCACAATAACAAAAGAAACTTCACTCAAAATGCAATATCTCACAAACTAATAATCAGACAGCTGTCAAATTTATACACGTATCTTTTGAAGGTTGGTACTAACTGAAAATGGTATGGATTTAATTCTAGTGGCGCCCTCTCATAGAAACGATACGAACTTTTCAGCCGACCTGTTACATCTAGAACAATTTGAAAATCTCCGAGTGTCTGATGGAAAAAAGGCAAGAATATGATTCAAAAGATTAAAGAACGGCTGTTTTTCGAAAAAATCTGATTTAATTTGGAACAGGGCCGCTTTTACACAGGGGCAGTGGGGGTACGTGCCCCCGGCCCACAGTCTTAGAGCCCTCGACTGGACCCGTCGAGCAAAAAAAGGACATTTAGTTAGTAAAGGGCACACAAATAAATCTTATAGGAAAATAATTTGAATGTTAGCAAATGACCATAGATCTTTTTAGCTGTCACTTCTTCAATTTTGAAAAGATACTTATAAGATTAACACCAACTTTTTCTTTTTATCATATCTATTATATATAAATATGCAGAGATTATTCTTTGTAATCGCATCACGTAAGAACGGATGGACGGATTTACATGATTCTTTTTTTGTTTGATCAGCTTTTATCCCCACCGGGTTCGTACATCAAAAAAATTAGGAAAACTTGCCGGAAAAGTGTAGAAAATCCATAAAGTTTTTTTGTATGGACAATGGAATTTTCCACTGAAAAAGTCGCCAATAATTCTAGATCTACAATTGATGTTTGGCACGCAACGAGTTGCATAAGTGTTTGGCATCGAAGAAAGGAATACTAGATCGTTGAACAAATCTTTTGGCGCGCAACGAGTTGTTTTGTGTGGAGATTTCACATGCATACTTGATTCATGTTATTTGTCATTTCGAGCCACGTGCTTAATAGGATATCAAAATTATTGCTTGCCAAATTACTCAATAACGGAATGCATATGACTGTTCTAGAAAACCGCTGTATACAGGAGAAAAAGTTCTGATATCGTTTACCAGTTGATGGATTGTGTGTAATGAAGTTAGATAAATAATATTAGTCATTGTGAGCGCGAGTTTAACAAATCAGAAATTTTTAAATTAATCTATGAAAAGATTGTTCTGTAGAAGCGCTAATGTCAAACTAATAAATTTTCCTTGCAGTTTGCTTTCTAATGATTTAGCGCGCACAATAAGTGGCAATTAGATATCATTGTTCAATATTATTATCATAATGGATTTATATTGCCATTTTATATTTAATATTCTGAGAAGGAAGTTCAAATTGGTAAGATCAATACCTGAACAATATCTCCTTATTAGAGCCCTAAAGTACACGTGGCACTTTTCGGCAACTTGAATATACGAACTATATACAACTTGAAGTTCTAAGCAAACTTTCTCGCTGCTTAAAAACTGTACAAGAAACTGTTTCAAAGTTTATTCTGTTGCGTCGGGCAAACATTCAAGTATGGGTAATTCCTTAAAACGGACTGTTTGGAATGCTTTGTATGTATGTGTTAAGTTTATTAATACAAATTTCTTGTTAGTAAACTTTTTTATCCATTACCGAAAGCAAGAATCACATCTGGAAGAGAAAGCGTGACACCTTATATCTATTATGTCGAACCCAGTAGAGAGCAAGATTCTTTATTGACTCAAAGGATGGGATGACAATCTGTGCATTTGCTCAATTTTTTCTTAACAGAAGTATTCCACATTTTCACATTAGTTTTTGGTGATATTGCTTTTTTAAGCTAAAGCGAACGTGTGTCGAATTCCGTTGGTTGTAAGTTAAGTAATCAGAAAAACAATGGAGACAAACGTTAACCACTTAGTCGTTTACTAATTCGGATTTTTGGGAGAGACGAAGTTCGACGGGTCAGCTAGTTTAAAATAAAAATGTTACAAACAACAACTGAAGATGCGTTTTTTACATTCTGTTTTTTTATTAGTTTTTAAGCTTTGGATAAATCAATGAAGTTTTGTATATTTTTTAAAGAGCCACTTGATTTCTTATAACTTCTTTTCAGATATCGTCTCGATAAAATTAACAGTTTTTGAGTTACACTGGCTTGACAAAAAATACATGCAAATTACATTCGCCTTTTTTAAAAAAGTAGCCCTGAGTCGAATCGGAATTTCAATCAGTGCAAAACAAATGCTTAGCAATACTTAAAACGTATTCAAAGTCTCACCACGATCGGAGTAAGTGATTTGTTATTAATGGATCAGGGTCATTTCGTCGAAAGCCATTTCGCCGAAAGGGTTATTTCGCCGAATGACATTTCGCCGAATGGGTCATTACGCCGAACCCTGAAAAGTCTTGAAATCGTAATTAGAATTGATTTTAATTAAAGACAAACGAAAGATGATAGCGTTAACGCCCGTTTTGTTGACCTACCATTGTAGTTCTCAATAAAACTTGTTGACTATTAGCTACTAAGCATCAAAGCAATTGCATAGGTGTATCTACCAGGCAAATGTAGGTGGTATTTTCCGTTTGTAAAGTGAAAATGAAAAAATATCGTTTTGGTTCATGTGCTGTCCGACCTCGCTACTAAAGCAAAGAAACCTAGCTTTGAGTAGACCGGGCAAACGAGGCGATTACAGGTTTGTATGCAAGAGGGCGCCGTTTCCGACGGTGGGTCGGCGGCCGACTCAGCTAGCTGCTTTGGTTATGTGGCTGCGCCACATCAGTTATACAGCAGACATAACATGCATGAGATATGACCCTTTCGGCGAAACGACTTTCGGCGAAATTACCTATTCGGCGAAACAACTTTCGGCGAAATGACATTCGGCGAAACGACTTTCTGCGAAATGGCTTTTGGCGATATGACCCGCTCCCGTTCGGAAGAGTGTATGTTCTACTTATGATAAAGAAGGTTCGGCAAATGTTTGTTTTTGTTTGTTATATCTAGAATAGGTTTTGCCATACAACTTTCATAAAATGCAGTCCGAATGAGAATGACCGTTTCAATAAAGGCTCCAGTTCTTTGGAAATTGTGAAAAAAAAGAAAAAGAATAAAAATTTAAATAAACCAATCAAATGCTCGAATTCTTACATCATTCCCGTGTAACCGATAACAACTTCGAGATATTTATTCAAATGCCTTCAAATAATCATATTCAGTGACAACTATGGGCCCAAAAATTGATCCATAATAAATCCTTAAGTGTACAGAGTTTTCATGGCTGTTCCCACAGCAAACCATTTCGTTATTCATCTTCGCCTTTCATAACCGCAAATCCATTTAATACCGTGTGCGTGTATGGAGGATTCACCGGCATACAATACACAATACATATTCATGAGTTTTTGCGCGCACCCTCGCTCTCCTGTAGCGAACATGTACTGCTATGATAAGGGCTACAAAATATTAAACAACCACAAAAAAGATGAACAAATACCTTCACTCCCCTGCTCCAACCAAGTTGGAAGGAAAAACAGAAGCGCGATTCATGCATCATTTAGCGATGTTCGGTTCAAATCTTCCTCCGTCATACGGGAGCTCTGCCTTGACGGGGCGGAACGATGTTTCTTTGTCATTGCCCAATAATCTGCGCGCTTCGTTAAACATATGACAGCGAAAGGAAGGCTCCAAGTGGGAGGACATAAATCATGCTTCACACCAGAGCGAAAGCACTCGTGCTTCTCATCCAATTAACTCCAGCATCATTGATTAATTGCTAGTTAATCTGGCTAGCATTGATAACTGTGGCCTTCGTGTATGCATGTGTGTGTGTGTGTGTGTGTGTTGCGGCAGCTTCGCAGTAGTCAGGGGTGAACTTTTCTATCCTACGTTTAGGAACGAGCTTGTTCAAACAATTGGGTGAGTTTTACCGGCACTTGTTCTATGCAAATTTTGTATTCACCGAACGCTTCCACGTCATTTACATTTTCCTGGCATTCGCTCTTGTTCCGCTAAACATTGCACGGTATTTCATTATTATCTCCGTCCCAGTCAGTCGCCCCTGAAGTTGCTTCCGATGTTCCTTTGGTCGCAAGGTTTCCGCAAGGAAGAAACCGACATGAGCTCAGCGGTCGGTGATGTAGTCCTGTGTTTTATTTTTATTTCATACCGTTACGCCCCATTAGTGATGAATAATTTATGCGGCATACCAGTTCCGAGTGAGAAACATCTTGCTTGATGAAAGACATCGGCGGCACCCATGCATCAAGGTAACCTCGAGGCCGACACGCAATTCCAGGTCCATTCAGCAGATGGGAGTAGATTTCGAACCAGACCAGAGCTAGTTTTATCGTTCGCAATAGCAAATACACGGGCGTTTTTCCTTTTTTTTTTCACTCGAGCGCATCCACACCCACTGTTGACGTTAATTCCGTAATGGGTTGGTGATTTCCACGCCGACGGAAACATCACTAATGGCAGCTCGGCAATTGTTTTAATGTTATGACATCATCCGTTGGGATCAAGTACCATTTTCTTTTCCTACCATCAGCTTATTTTCTTCGGGACTTCCTCAGACTTCTGCGATAACAAGGACGAGCTAATGGATTCTGCACAATTGACGCTATGGCGTTAGATGTTGCACTAGTTGATTGTTCCATTCAAGCTAATATGTTTTATTCGTGCACAGAAAAGATTCCGATCAGCAACAAGTTCTCAAATTATGTTTTGTCATGTTTGCTTGCCTGATGTAAATTTTGAATCACAATTCGTGATTCTGCGGCAGTCACACTTTATTTTCGATTGCTGATTTCTTACAATTTTTGCCAGTTTTCGATTTAGTAGAATATAAAATTGTTTCACACTTTTGAATTAAATACAGTGAATATTAAAGCAGTTTCGACGATCAGAAACGGATCATTTTTGCTTGTGAAATTTTACGAGCAGGAGTCAATGGAGAAATAAAAAAAAAGTGGCACTGTTCAAAATTTGTCGAGCATTTTTATCAGGTCTGCGAACAGCCAGTAGTCGCTGGGAGCCAAATCTGGCGAATACGGTGGATGTGGGAGCAATTCGAAGTCCAATTCTTGTAGTTTTGATCGATAGAGCTTTCTCATAGTCATGCAATATTAAGCCAACACGTCTTTTTGATATCTTTACGATGTCAGCTAACTCACGCAACTTCACTTTTCGATCATTCAAAACGATTTTGTGGATTTTTTTATGGTTTCTGTTGTTACCGCCTCCTTTAGACGTCCACTGCGCTCTGCATCATCGGTGTCTCTACGACCACGTTTGAAGTCAGTAAATCAACGACTTATTATTATTATTTTTACGTTTCGTCTTTGACTCATCAGTGCAGAGCAGTTCAAATTGAACTGCTTAGTGCTAAACTCGGCAGTTCAATTTGAACCGCTAAGCAGACGTAAAGTTTCTGCTACTTAAGACGAAACTTTCTGCTTAAGACGAAACGTAAAAATAATAAAAACGGTTATGTGCCCTAGCACAAAATTTGGCTAACCCATAAATGATTTATTATTGTTTCAGATGGAACGGAGTCTCCATAACACTTTTCAAGCATTGCTTCGGTTGAACGATATTCTTTCCCATCAAGTAGCAGTGTAAAATTAAAACACGAAATTGTTTGAACAGATTTTCACAAACTTAGAATTAAATGAAAGGCCTTGTAACCCCACACAAAGTTCCTGAATTTTATTTGAATCCGACTTCTGGTTTCGGAATTACAGGGTAATATGTGCAAAATATGAAAATAAGTGCACTTACTTTTCTCAGAGACGGCTGAACCGATTCTCACAAACTTGGATTTAAATGAAATGTTCTAGTTCCGGAATTATGTGGTGAAGTGTGTTAAAAATTGAATAAGGTTACTTGAAGCGGCGAAACAAAACACTTAAAAAAATTTCTTAACTTGACTCGAAACTATTCCAATCGGTAGTCATTGTCAGTAAACGGCCAAACATTAATTTGGCTTTCCTTGATCTTGGGTTTTTGACGAACGACAGAAGATTGTAGCCATAGACTCAAAAATGGATCCCAGTCACTATTCTGGAATCAACTTCGATTTTACCGGTTCCCAGATTCCGATTTCGGAAGTACCTCTTTTCGTTTTCTCAGAGATGGCCTAAGCGGCCTGAGTACTTTTTCACTGTATAGGTTACACTAGTTAATGGACAAACCATTTTGTTTTTCAAGAATCAAAGAAAATTATTTTGAAGAATACCACACATTTATGTATGAGAATATGTGAGAAATTTAAAACACACTTTACCATTTAATTTCGAAACCGGAAGTCGGAACCGGATAACCTGTGGAACTATAGAAGCTTTCATTTAAGTCTAAGTTTGTGAAAATCGGTAATGATATCTCTGAGAAAAATGAGTGAGCCCCGTTTTGGAGTTTTTGACCACTACTGTCTGTTACATAAGAGCGTGGTCTGGTCGACAAATGGTGAGATAACTAAGTCCTCACAAGTTCCTATCTCATGCCTCCCCGTGTGTCTATGATGACATTTAGTCAATAGAACGGCGTCGACTGGATGCTATCGCCTTCTGCGTTAGTAGCAGAATGAGAGGGTGCGAAATTGCTTATAAGTTAAAACCCATCCTGAAGTGCAATATTTATCATAGTTCATTGCCACATATAATTCTGTTGTTTTTTATAATATATATTATATATGGAATTGAATTATATTACATTATATTATATAGTAATAATAATAATAATAATAATAAAGATAATAATAATAATAATTATTATTACTATTGAACGAGAAATATTATATTTCCTACAATACTGTGACGAAAGCAGAGCATAACTTACACTGCGATATTTACTGTTATATATTGTATCATCGCATAATATTTCATATATTATCGTCTTATATTATAATTTATTATATTTCATTATCTTATAGTGTACCATAATATATTATATTCCATTATGTTATAGTATATTATTTTATATTATCTATTATGCTCAATTTTATCGATAATGGACAGGGACAGAGAATGCATCAGGGTGTCTTAACCTGAGTCACGTGGGGGAAGCTTTGTGTTTCTCCCTGAAGGTCTGAAGTGAGTAAGACGCACCCTTCTAACAAGCAAACCATCAGGCGGGTTTAAGCTGCTATAGCGAAATTCTTTATTATATTGCCGGATGTTCTTGCTAAAAGGCACCGGGTCCTCAAAACCCATATTGGCCTTCTTAACAGCAGTTATATGAAAACTATCTGATGACCAAATGCGGATCTACTGTAACTCTACCCGCATACACTGGTAATGCCTTGAACTGATGATGGCTTCACACATACATACAACATACATACATACAAATACTACAGTCTGTTACATAAGAGTGTGGTCACTGATAATGAAAAGACTCAACATGAAAATTTTTCAATATTATTTTATTAGATCAAAAACTTGCATGATATATTGAAACTTTTGTCAGATGATTTATTCTAGCATTGCATTAAAGACACTACTGCCCTCTGTGTTAAAAAAAATATCCCGAGGACCCACATAGACAAACCCTTGGCATCGTAAACCTAAATGGATTGTGCCATAATAAATATATCTTTGAAAAAAAACACCATTACACTTTACCGATCGCGAATAATCGTGACCGTGCTCTTATGTAACCTGTCCCGGGTTGGCAGTTCAATGCATAGGACGCTGGTCTTACAAGCCCGTAGCCGTATGTTCGAGCCCCGACCTGGAAGGATTCTTAGTGTCAGTAGGATCCATAGTACTAGCCATGCAATGATTCTGTACACTAAGAATCGGCTGCGAAGTCTGTTGAAACAGAAAGGCCAGGACTTTGCTTTGCTCTTATGTAACGGACCGTATTTCCGGTACTGCCGGAACCGGGAACTGAGAACCGGTATAGCCGAAGTCGGTTCGTTTAGTAAGTAACTAATATAACCGACAATCTAAAATAGTTTAGATCCAAATCTATGACTTTAACGCTTTTTTTGTGTCGTCGCTCTAAATGACAGTGTGCAATTTCAAACACACTTTATCTCATAGTTCCGGAACTGAAAGTCTCATCCGGATGAAATTCAATAGCAACCTATAGGACTTTAAGACGTTTCATTTGAGCCTTAGTTTGAGAGAAAAATAAGTGATATTATTTGACAAATGTAACAAAAAGATGCACTCACTATTCTCGGAGATTGCTGTACCGATTTTCACAAACTAAAATTTAAATGAAAGGTCTTATAGTCTCATAGCCTGCTAATGAATTTCATTCAGATCTGACTTTCAGTTCCGGAGTTACAGAGTAATATGTGAAAATTAAGGAAAAAACGTGCTTAATCCACCTAGGAGTGAGATGATACCTTTTTTATCAATCCGCATGTGTTTTTTTCATGAATATTCTTCGGTGTTTCAGTTTTCATGACATTATTCTAATGGCAATTTGAAATTTTAATCACTCTTTACTCTGCAATGTCGCAACTGCAAATCGGATCGAATTTGAATCTGAAGGTGTAACAATCGATTAAACATTTCATGATATGTCGAAGTAATTTCCACTGAAGTTTAGGGTAATTAAAGGTATTTCCAGACCCGGTATTCAGGAACCAGCATAACTCAAACCGATTCGTACGGCCATATGTCGAAAAAATTGAAATATTTTTGAGTCCAACTTTAAAGCTTTTCGGGATTGTCATCTTCTATATCGCTTTAAATTTTAAAAATTCGTCATCCTACAATTCCAGAATCGGAAGTCAGAATTGGATAAAATTGGATTTATTTTAATTTGAACTTTTGTTTGTGAAATTCGATTTGGCTTTTTTTGAGAAAACGATTGAGCTTTGAGAAACGATTCGATACTGGAACCGGAATTCGAAATTCGGTGTAGTCAAAATGTTTGAATGTTTGGGTGCCTTCCGAAACGAAAACTGAATACAACCAAAAATGAAGTTTATTTGGTTATCGACTATCCAAATCTGCTAACTCGATAAACCTGATAATATATGTGAAATAGACATTTTTATACTAACCACCCTGTATCTCTGAAACCGGAAGTTGGATCTGACTGAAAAATAATATGTTTTATAGAATCCTGAAACTTTTGATTAGAATTTTAGATGATTCTTAGATTTAATTTGAATCTTAGATCGGTTCAGCCATCTACGAGAAAAATGAGTTACACAGTTTTAATTCCGTTTCACATATCATCCTGTAGTTCCGGATCCAGAGGTCGGAACCAAACATAATTCAGGAACATTGTTTGGGAGTATACGACTTTTCATATGAATCTGAGTTTGTAGAAAACGGTTGAGTCATCTCCGAAAAAATTGAGTGAAATTTTTGCCACACACGCATTTGCTGATCTCGACGAACTGATTCGAATGGTATATGGCTGGTATGTTCTTCCAGCATTTATTGCTGTAAGTAGTTTAAATCAATATAATTATGGAATTGCTTTTAACTCGAAGATGCTGCCATCGTCTGGTTTACATATGGCATATTCGAACGATCATGTTGCCAAAAACGAACCGTGCTAAAATCGGTCCGGTGCAAAATATCATGCTGTACACAGTCTTTTGGGTAATCGTGTTTTATGTTGCTACCAAACATTTCTTTGCCAGACAGCGCTCAAAACTTCTACTGCTGGATTAAGGAAAAAAGTCGCTTACAAAAAAATTTCGATATCTCCGTTAAAAATGGACGGATTTTAACAATCTATGGCTTGTTGAATAGGTATTACCATGCGGAATGTAAGTCTGAAAATATATTCTGTTTTCAAGGTCAATTGTTACAGATACTGTCAAAAAACTGAAAATGTTAACATAAAACTTCGTATGACTCAAAAAGTAAACATCCGATCTCAAAACCATTCAATACCGTTCTGGGTGACCGGGAGACCTTTTATTTGCGACTAGTTTGATCAAAATCGGTCCAGCCATCTCTGAGATCTCGACCTCTTAGTTGACAACACACATACAGACACATACACACAGACATTTGCTCAGTTCGTCGAGCTGAATCGATTGGTATATGACATTCGGCACTCCGGGCCTCGGAAATTTTTTCTAAAGTAAGAGCGAATTCTATACCTATTTTTTATATTTATAAAAAAGATAAAAATTGTGCACTCAGTTTTCTCGCAAACGGCTTAACCGATTTCCACAAACTTAGATTCAAGTGAAACTACTAGGAATATCCACAGACCAGCTGAATCTCAAACTGTGTTCTTATAAAGTACGATATCAACAAATCAAAAGGTTCCGACAAAAATCGATGCAATCTTCAATTGAATCGATTCGCTCTCTGTATTAGTTAGTAAGTTAGTATATAAGTTCCTTTTCCCCATTACACAATACAAGTAGGTTTAGAATTTTCCCTACACAAAAATCTCAGAATTGCGGAAGCAAATAATGTCCTCATGGTAATAACCAAATCATATATATAACAGGGCTGAAAAGTCACCACTTGTGGCTGAACACCCAATTTAAATCTTAATAATTTAATTTTAACTCATATTCCAATAAATAGTTATTAAAAAAAAAAAAAAAAAAAAAAAAAACAAATCAAAAGTGGGTTCTATAAAATATATGTAACAATAATAATAAGTACAGATTGATCCTTTATCCTTTCTGTAGGGAAAGACAAAAAGAAAAGTTAAAAAATTGTGGCGGTTTATTGCAAAAAAGTACACCCTTTGAATTTTGGATCGAATGAATAATCAGAAGTCGCATTAAATTCATCGTTAGAACTTGCAGCGTTCACGGAACTGTTTGGTAGACTTTGACAGACCGAAGACAATTTGACTACCGACGCTTTATAATCAATTCAATTATCGAGCTGATGAATGTAGAACAAGTTTTTGGAAGTTCGGTAAAACTTTGTCCAGTTCAGTAAAATTGGCAAATGAGCAAAAATTTGACAAACGCTCATAATATCGCTATGAATCTGTCTTGGTTAGGTTTTAATTTTAAAAGTGAAATCACGTGAGTTAATAAAACTAAATCCTTGTCGAATCACACGAATATCTCTACAAAAGAAAACTCAACAGCTCAATGAAACGTTTCAATATTCGGTATGTCAAATAAATTCCCCGCAAGATTTATAGCAAACTATTTCTCTATCGCAATCACAGTATGCTTCAATCCGACTAATAATACGATCAAAATGCTTTCCTAGTCAACATCCTCCGTTAGAATAAACACCATTTACCGAACATGAGTAATGTGCATTCACTCCCCGGCTAGGCTAGTCCGGGTCCGTTAATTCCCTCGCATTCGAATCAGTTCGCATTTATCGCATCGTCGTTCGGCGCTGTTGAAGCATTTTGCGTTAGTGGTCCAGACAACTGATCTCGATTAGGCCATAAATCTTAGCTCGTTCCCGATCAAACTCGGAATTTCCCCAATGCAATTCGCTGGTTGAATGTCCGCGCTAGTGCTCAGATTCAGTACCATCAAATCCTTTCCGAAAAGGGGATTGATTCCATCACGCGTCAGTTAGCATTGGAAATGTGGCCGTCATGCCCGCTGGTCACGAGGATATCGAATAGGCACAGTAGGCGCTGTTGGTCAACGTACGATGCCATTCAAGCAGGTATGCAGGACAAAAGCCTTAAAATTGGATTTGCATGCATGTGATGCCGTTCATTGTGGTTATCGTTGCAGTGCCGCTTAATGTCATCAATGATGGCAGTCACCACTGTCTGTCAGTCGTCGGAAATTTCAACAACAGAAACAAGACATTCGTTGGCAATGTTTTCCACGTAAGCTCAGATAAGCCATCCTACGTCTAATGAATTTCCCGTGGCTCCTGTTGCGTTGAAAGCGATAAACCTGGTTTGTGTTCCAATCTCGAATCAGAATGCGCCTGTAGCACGAAAGGATTCATATCGCATCCTGTGATATTTCACCATGGAATTTCAAGATAGCGTTCGAACATACCCAAAAAGACATTAATTTCGTAAGTCACAATAGCGGACAAACATTTTGCCACCCTCGCAAAAACTGCACTACATATTTCACCCCTTGTGATTTTGTTTGGCAATTTCCGACCAGAATTCGTGGCCTACCTTTTGTCATTTTCCCCCTAACGCCACGTGACACAACGAAGGTTCTGTTGCATGCGGTCCCATCAGGAAATCACTCTGTAAACCATTTTCTGCTTGCCACTACATCAACACTCCTCTTTTCTTTCATAAGCAGACGGGATGCAAGATTCTCTCGGTGGGGAGGAGGTTGCAGCACAACCTGTTCCGGTGCTTGTTGATCGAAGCAATTAGTCGTCATTCTCATCTCCGTCCACCCTTGTGTATCATTTTGAGTGACGTGCATTAAGAAGGGGAATGTGTTTTCGTTTAGGGTTGGTGCGTGGAAAAAAAATACTATTGAATGTCCTTGACTTTTTCTTCTTCACTGAAGAGTTTTCGAAGTCCGCCCTAGCACTAGAATGCATTCGAGTGAGGGTTGAACGATAACCTCTTCGTTGCTGATGTTTCGGAACGAGATTTTAATACCCCGTCTGACAGATATTTGTATACCTTCGTTCTGACCGATGTGTCTGACCAGACCCCTATTCATTTACGTGTATTTTTTTTATTTCGGTGTAAATTAGAACTATATTCAGGTTCATTTATATACAAACCAGGTATATTTCGTTTCTTACATTTATTACTTGTCATGGCATATGATTTTCTTAAATCTTGTAAAAGTAAAGATATTACACGGAAAAATGGGAATAAAAAAAACAAATAATGTTTTTGTGCATTTTTTTTTTAATTTTATTTTATACAAACGTATATTGAATTTACAAAAAGAGATTTTTCATGAAATATGATCTGAACATTTTTCATACTAGTATTTATGCAAGCCAAACCTATGTATTGAACCTTTGAATGCTTTTGAAAAATTGGAGATGAACAAACGCTTTATGTAAACATGTCTTGCAGTCTTTCTTGCATATAAGTGTTTCGGCACCGACGCTTACATGATTAGCCACAACATTCAATGGAATGTTGATTGGTTTACCGAAAACAGTCTCAATAGACTAACGAATGACAAAATGTTTGATTATATGAACATTATTCATTCGATTATCAATGTTCGGCAAAACTAGAGTTCTAGACAAAGAAGAAAAGTGCTTCTTGCATTACTTTTGTTGTATCGTCGAGTTCTTTGCAAATTTAATAGGCCGCCAATGCCATCACATCCAACACTTTGTTAAAAAATTGCAGTGTTGTGTACGAGACTCGACCGATCATGATGACATAAAAAATGAAATTTTAAAACTGTCCTATCAACAACATTATCTAGGATTCTAAAGCTAATTTCATGAATTAATTTATCAGCCAGTTTAGCGTTTAGTAGAATAATTTCACTCGAATAAATTTTTTTTCAGAATTAAATGGTGTTAAAAATTCTATTGCGGTAAATTTTTAGAAGTGAGAACCTTTAGTTACTAATATATCAAAAGCGCTCAAGAAGTATTTATATTTATATTTATAGCAAAAACTTTCGCTTCCGTTAGTAATTAGAGATTGATGCTCACAACAAGCGCCACCGGTGATTTGTTTGCTATGTTTGATATCTGTTTTTACTTACTCTTACTCTTTCAGTCGTAGACCACGCGGGTCTCTGCTGTATACAGGAGGCGTCTCCATTCAACTCGGTTCATTGCTGTTCGCCGCCAGCCTCGGTAGCTGCGAAGGGTCCGCAGGTCGTCCTCAATTTGATCGATCCATCTTGCCCGCTGTGTGCTTCTTCTTCTTATACCGGTCGGATCATTGTCGAGGATCATTTTAACCGGGTTGTTCTCCGACATTCTAACAACATGCCCGGCCCACCGTAACCGCCCGACCTTGGCCGTTTGGACGAGGGTTGGTCCTCCCAGCAACAGGTGCAGTTCATGGTTCATTCGCCTTCTCCACGTACCGTCATCCATCCGCACTCCGCCGAAGATGGTTCGCAACACCTTCCGTTCGAAAACACCTAGTGCGCGTTGATCCTCCGCAAGCATTGTCCAAGACTCGTGCCCGTAGAGGATAACCGGTCTAATCAGCGTTTTGTAGATAGTTAACTTAGTACGACGGCGAATTTTGCTCGATCGAAGCGTCCTGCGCAGTCCAAAGTAAGCACGATTTCCTGACAATATGCGTCTCTGAATTTCTCTGCTGGTGTCATTATCGGCAGTCACCAGTGAGCCCAAGTACACGAACTCGTCGACCATTTCGATTTCATCACCACTAATCAGAACTCGTAATGGGTGGCTGACGTTATCTTCTCTCGAGTCCCTGCCTTTCATGTACTTTGTCTTTGACACATTGATGTCTAGTCCGATCCGCTTGGCCTCAGCTTTTAGTCCGATGTACGTATCTTCCATCTTCTCAAAGTTGCGTGCTATAATATCAATATCATCAGCGAAACCAAGTAGCTGGACGGACTTTCTGAAAATCGTGCCACTCGTGTCTATCCTCGCTCTTCTTATCACACCCTCCAAAGCAATGTTGAATAGCAGACACGAAAGGCCATCACCTTGCCGTAGCCCTCTGCGAGTTTCGAAGGGACTCGAGTTTATCCCCGATACTCGAACAACGCACATCACTCGATCCATCGTAGCCTTGACCAATCGTATCAGTTTGTCCGGGAATCCGTAGTCGTGCATGATTTTCCATAGCTGTTCTCGATCGATTGTGTCGTAGGCTGATTTGAAATCGATGAATAAGTGATGTGTGGGCACATTTTATTCGCGGCACTTTTGCAACACCTGGCGGATGGCGAACACTTGGTCCGTGGTAGCGCGTTCGCCCATAAATCCTGCCTGATATTGTCCCACGAATTCGTTTGCAATCGGTGAAAGTCGACGGCATAAGATTTGGGAGAGTACCTTGTAGGCGGCGTTCAGCAATGTTATCGCGCGGTAATTGCAGCAATCCAGCTTATCGCCCTTTTTGTAGATGGGACACACGATTCCTTCCATCCATTCCTCCGGTAAAATCTCGTCCTCCCAGATCTTGGTAACGACCCAGTGCAGTGCTTTCACTAGTGCATTACCACCGTGTTTTAGTAGCTCGCTTGGTAGTTGGTCAACGCCAGCGGCCTTATTATTTTTCAACCGGCTTACCACCTCCTCCACTTCTTGGAGGTCTGGGACCGGCAGTCTATCGTCCTCCGCACGCGTTCCCAAGTTCGTTACCGCGCCGCTACTTTCGTATTCCGCCACATCGCCATTGAGGTGCTCGTCGAAATACTGCCGCCACCTCTCGATCACCTCACAGTCGTTCGTGAGAAGATCTCCGTTGGTGTCCTTGCACATATCGGCCTGTGGCACATGGCCTCTGCGCGAACGGTTCACCTTCTCGTAGAACTTCCTTATGTCATTAGCACGGAACAGCTGTTCCATCGCTTCGCGATCTCGGTCTTCCTGTTGGCGTTTTTTTCTACGGGATACCGAGTTTAGTCTGTTCCGCGCCTGTCTGTATCGCTCCTCGTTTGCTCTCGTGCGGTGTTGCAGCTTGCTCGCCCAAGCTGCATTCTTCTCGGCCACTAACTGTTCACATTCGTCGTCGAACCAGTCGTTCCTCACGTTCGGAGCCGCCGTACCTAGCATTGCTGATGCAGTGCTACCTATGGCAGAACGGATGTCTCTCCAGCCATCTTCAAGAGTAGCTGCACCAAGCTGCTCTTCCGTTGGTAGTGCCACTGCCAACTGCTGCGCGTAATTTTGGGCTACTCCAGTATCCCGGAGCCGCGCGATGTTAAACCGCGACGTTCGGTTTCGACGTTGGGTAGCCACCGTCGAAAGTTTTGAGCGCATGCATACAGCAACCAAGTAGTGGTCCGAATCTATATTTGCACTGCGGTAGGTGCGAACATTGTTGATGTCCGAAAAAAATTTTCCGTCGATCAAAACGTGGTCGATTTGGTTTTCGGTCTGTTGGTCAGGTGATCTCCAGGTGGCTTTGTGGATATCCTTGCGGGGAAAGAAGGTGCTTCTGACTACCATTCCTCGGGAGGCCGCAAAGTTGACACACCGTTGGCCGTTGTTATTCGATGCGGCATGCAGGCTGTTCGGCCCGATTACCGGTCGGTACATTGCCTCCCTTCCTACCTGGACATTCATGTCCCCGATGACAATTTTTACGTCTCTGCGTGGGCAGCCGTCATAGGCTTGTTCCAGCTGCACGTAGAACGCTTCTTTCTCGTCATCGGGTCTCCCTTCATGTGGGCAGTGCACGTTGATGATGCTGTAATTGAAAAAACGGCCTTTAATTCTCAACTTACACATCCTAGCGTTGATTGGCTGCCACCCAATCACTCGCTGACGCATCTTGCCCAGCACTATAAAGCCAGTTCCCAGCTCGTTCGTTGTGCCACAGCTTTGGTAGAAGGTAGCCGCTCGATGTCCGCTTTTCCACACCTTCTGTCCCATCCAACAAAGCTCCTGCAGCGCTACGACGTCGAAGCTGCGAGGATTTAGTTCGTCGTATATTATCCTGTCGCAGCCTGCGAAACCTAGCGACTTGCAGTTCCATGTTCCAAGTTTCCAATCGTAGTCCTTTTTTCGTTGCGTGGGTCTATGCCGATTGTTCCGGGTCGTATTCTCTCCTGTATCATTCGTAATAGGTGTTTTACGGGCGGCTTATTAGGCCTGCGCCAACCCCCTGTCTCGCCGGAGGATCATCGTGCTTGCTCTGTTTAACGTCCCAACTAGCACTAGGACGATCCCGTTGGAGGGGTTGCCACCTTGGATTTAGCTGGACGGGATACAGCATTTCATACTCAGCCGCTGGATACCAGAACAGACGCTGTTTGAAGCCGCTCTTAACATGGAGTACAGACGCTCCGACATCCTCTAAAGAAGACCCCCTTCCCTGTCAGCATACGACCAAGGTCCCACCGGGGTTGGTTACCCAATCTTTCCTATGGTTGCTCGTACCCCAGCCGGCACCGCGGGGAGGTAGGGATAGGAGTTACTGGACAAGAGGCTAAGAACCACACTGGGGCCTGAATTGCGCATTGTCCAGTCGTTTACCAACCAAATATCTGTTTTTAAGTAACGTTGAATAATAGCTCGTAACCGTCTATTGTATAAAAACAGGACTTCATCACTCATTATTCATATGAAAAAGTATCAATGTGAACAATAAAAAAAAGGAGTATGTTTCCGTACCATTTCCTCAGGTCAAGTGTTCGTTTACACACTATGTTCAGCAACGTATGGTCAACGAATGCTAATAATTGAATAGAATGAACGCAAAAGCAACAATAAAGAAAAACGAACGTTTGTGAATGAGCACTTGGATATGTACGATGTGAACTTAAGTGGAGTTAGAATGGAGAAATACAACAAAAACATTCAAAAAAATCATATCATATGTTTTTCTATCAGGTGTACAACTTTGCTTCCGCCGTTTTTTCCAAAATTAAAAACTTTATTGCGAAAAAGTGCTTACAGATGTATTATTCAAAGTATTGTCCGTTGCTAGCAACAACTTTCTCCCATCTTTCCGGCAATTTTCGGATCCCGGCACGAAAAATGAAGTATTATTTTGACGCTATCCATGAAGCAATCCATTTTTCCAACTCTTCGAAGAATTGAAAATGTTGATCTTCCAGGCCGTGAGCCATCGAACGGAATAGGTGGAAGTCGGAAGGGGCGACATCTGGGGAATACGGCGGGTGGGGCAAGACTTCCCATTTCAGTGATTCCCGGTACTTTTTGACCACTTTTGCGACGTGAGGCCGAGCATTGTCGTGTTGGTGGATGACTTTGTCATGTCGCTCTTGATATTGTGGCCGCTTTTCTTTTAGCGCGCGACTAAGGCGCATCAGTTGCGTTCGGTAGCGATCTCCTGTGATGGTTTCACCCGGTTTTAAGAGCTCGTAGTAAATCACACCGAGCTGATCCCACCAAAATACAAATCAACACCTTAGCGCCGTGAATATTCGGTTTTGCCTACGACGAAGTAGCATGCCCGGACTTTCCTCATGATTTTCTGCGTTTAGGATTATCATATCGAACACACTTTTCATCACCAGTTACGATTCGATGTAAAAACCCCTTACGATTTTGTCTTTGAAGCAGTTGCTCACACGCAAATAGACGGCCCTCGATGTCCCTCGGTTTCAACTCGTACGGCACCCTGTTTCCTTCTTTCTGAATCATGCCCAGAGCCTTGAGACATTTTGAAATAGCTTGCTGACTCACTCCCAACGATTCGGCAAGCTCTTCTTGGGTTTGGCACGAATCTTCATCAAACAGTGCTTCTAGTTGTTCATCTTTGAAGGTTTTTTCTCTTCCACCACCATGTTTGTCTTCGATATCGAAATCACCATTTTTAAAACGTTGAAACCACTCCCGACACGTTCTTTTACTCAGAGCAACATCACCGTAAGTTTCTGAGAGCATTCGATGCGCTCCAATTCGAATTGTAACAAAAAAGTATAACTTCCCGCAAATGACGAGAATTGGGCACATAAACATACATTTTCGAGTGTGAATAATACAAAAACAAGAACAACTGTCACTGAAACGGCGATGACAATTCGGAAGGCACTGTACACTCTACTCTTTACTCTTTACTCTTTACTCTTTACTCTTTACTCTTTACTCTTTACTCTTTACTCTTTACTCTTTACTCTTTACTCTTTACTCTTTACTCTTTACTCTTTACTCTTTACTCTTTACTCTTTACTCTTTACTCTTTACTCTTTACTCTTTACTCTTTACTCTTTACTCTTTACTCTTTACTCTTTACTCTTTACTCTTTACTCTTTACTCTTTACTCTTTACTCTTTACTCTTTACTCTTTACTCTTTACTCTTTACTCTTTACTCTTTACTCTTTACTCTTTACTCTTTACTCTTTACTCTTTACTCTTTACTCTTTACTCTTTACTCTTTACTCTTTACTCTTTACTCTTTACTCTTTACTCTTTACTCTTTACTCTTTACTCTTTACTCTTTACTCTTTACTCTTTACTCTTTACTCTTTACTCTTTACTCTTTACTCTTTACTCTTTACTCTTTACTCTTTACTCTTTACTCTTTACTCTTTACTCTTTACTCTTTACTCTTTACTCTTTACTCTTTACTCTTTACTCTTTACTCTTTACTCTTTACTCTTTACTCTTTACTCTTTACTCTTTACTCTTTACTCTTTACTCTTTACTCTTTACTCTTTACTCTTTACTCTTTACTCTTTACTCTTTACTCTTTACTCTTTACTCTTTACTCTTTACTCTTTACTCTTTACTCTTTACTCTTTACTCTTTACTCTTTACTCTTTACTCTTTACTCTTTACTCTTTACTCTTTACTCTTTACTCTTTACTCTTTACTCTTTACTCTTTACTCTTTACTCTTTACTCTTTACTCTTTACTCTTTACTCTTTACTCTTTACTCTTTACTCTTTACTCTTTACTCTTTACTCTTTACTCTTTACTCTTTACTCTTTACTCTTTACTCTTTACTCTTTACTCTTTACTCTTTACTCTTTACTCTTTACTCTTTACTCTTTACTCTTTACTCTTTACTCTTTACTCTTTACTCTTTACTCTTTACTCTTTACTCTTTACTCTTTACTCTTTACTCTTTACTCTTTACTCTTTACTCTTTACTCTTTACTCTTTACTCTTTACTCTTTACTCTTTACTCTTTACTCTTTACTCTTTACTCTTTACTCTTTACTCTTTACTCTTTACTCTTTACTCTTTACTCTTTACTCTTTACTCTTTACTCTTTACTCTTTACTCTTTACTCTTTACTCTTTACTCTTTACTCTTTACTCTTTACTCTTTACTCTTTACTCTTTACTCTTTACTCTTTACTCTTTACTCTTTACTCTTTACTCTTTACTCTTTACTCTTTACTCTTTACTCTTTACTCTTTACTCTTTACTCTTTACTCTTTACTCTTTACTCTTTACTCTTTACTCTTTACTCTTTACTCTTTACTCTTTATATGGCTTCTTGGCGAATTTCAAGCATCAAAATTTTGGAATAGCAAACTTTATCAACAAAAAAACATCAGATTCGAAAGGGTGCAAGATTCGTGTCATTCAACAACCCTCCTTCGTCAATGAAAATCTTTCGTCTTTCCGAAATAAGTCTGTCAAGTGTCATCAGCAGTAGTGATTGCATTAGGGCAGAAAAAAACGATACCTTATTTACCCGAATGGAAAAGGGATAACTGAGTGAACAAGGAAACTTAATAATTCATCTAATCTTTTCCCGCAAACAAAAACAAGCTAAACCGATTGAAAGAGGGCAAAACAACGTTCCCCCATCAGCTGGTTTGCAGTCGGTTAGCTATCCACTGGATCCCAAAAGCTCCCCCCGAACATCTACGCATTGGGATGGAGCTCCACAAAATAATCCTACCAGCAAACAACCGGAGGGATGCTGCGCAATAGTGACCAATTTATTGGCACGAACTGCACACGAAGACTGGTGAAAAGTGCTATCCTGCCTTTGCAATCACGTTTTCCTCGGCCATTCGTAGTTTGGTCCTTTTCACACCTTCTCTCATCTCTTATGTCGTTTTCGTTTTTAAATTGCACTACACTGGTGTAGCGAAAGCTGCACTGAAACCGTTCGTTTTTACCAATTGCACTACACCAGTGCTACACTTTTTCTGCACCGATACCACTGGTGTAGCACTCATTAAAAGATTGGTGTAGCTCTGTGCAATGGAATCGTTTATTGTAGTCAATGGTTACTGTTTATGTTTTCGTCATTTTTGTTCGTTTATTCATGCCTTAGTGTAGCACTGCACCGGTGTAGTGCAAATTAAAAACGAAAACGCCATTAGTAAAGTCAACATCATTCATTCGGCTTGTTCTTTTTCACAACCGAAAAATGTACTAAGAGAAGTATAGTTTGCTCACAAAGTAGACTTCCCTTCGCTACCCACCGTAGTTCCTCCACTCTCTTGTGAATGCATTGAAATATGACAAAAAGATCATCCCATTGAATGGGATGGCAGTCTAACAACCAGTAAAGATCACAACGATGCTGTTGCGACGATGGCACATAGCAGCAACAACAACAACAACAACAACAAAAAAGAGAACAACAAATTTATGCTTATCGTTTTGTAAATCTGCTAGCAAACAAATTATGTCTGCATAATTTTATTTTCGTGCAAGCATCCTTTGTGTGCCATTCGCTCTTTTTGTCACCGCACGACATCGGAGCTCCGGAGCACAGACTCCGAATCCACCGAGGCTTTCGATCTTTCGCCCACAGTAGAGAGCAAAGGGGTTTCTGAAACATATGACATTATGTATGCGTTTTGGGATGTGAAATTGGAGTAACCAAATTTGTTTGTCAGCATTTATGGTATGCAATTTCATCAAAATAGGATTTGATATTTTAGTGTGATGTGGCAGTAAATTGGCACGTTTCGGACTGCAGACAACGGTTACGGAATCGCAAATAAACATCCAGACGTGATGAATACGGGGATGATTTCAAATTAATCGTTTGTAAGAGAGAACAATTTCTCCGTAAAGTATATTTAAAATTCCTGAAAACTATTCAAATAAATTTGAAAGTTTCCGGTTTTCTGTTTCAGCCCCATAAAATATGACAAGCGGCAAGCGTGGGAATTGTTGTAGTATTATGTACTGAAATTTTATCATGAATTTCACCAAAACATGTTGAAATCGATAACTATCCATTAATCTAGAAAAACGAAAAACTATTTTCATTTCTGAAACTGATCTGTATCTAACGGGAAAACAAATTGGAAAATTAACATGCGAATGCAATTATGTAAAGAAAACCACGAAAGTGTTATCGCAGAAACGGGACTCGAACCCGTGGCTAACTCCTAACCGGGTAAAGTGACGTTACGGTGACGATACGGCTGAATCACGATACGGTTGAATACGGTCTGATGATATCTGATGATAACGTTTTTGTTTTAACTCCTAACGTTTCGACGCTAGTGATTGGCGTCTTCTTCGAGAGACTTCAATTCAATGTTTTTACGTTGGCGTTACTAAATAATTATGAGTTTTTAGCTTGAAAGAATTACAAAAATAAAAAGATTATCGTTCCTCATCAAAAAACTCATATATGTATGCTTAGCTAGTCAAGCGGTGTAGATTAAGCTTCTGATACATAACTACATAAAATATCACAATTATAAACAAATTATGTACGGGATCGCTTACACTACTAAAAGTAAAAAAATATGTACATTTAATTACACTGAACAAACTCAAAAACCATAGCTAGGATTCTATTTGGAACATTTATAATATTTTAAGACCATTTTGAAATATTTCAGAAGACAGTCATATTCACTTTGATCCGATATTTGAAGAGTGCATTCAGTTATAATAAAAAATTTATTTATATTATCTGACTGTAGTCTACGTGAAACATAACCTTATATTATATGGATGAATTATTTGTTATGTGTTATGAATCGGTAGGATGGTTCTCCGAATTCAAAAAAATCTTCGACAGTGCGTAAAATCAGAAGGTATTACGATGAAAGCGAGGTACGAGGAAGGCCCAATATGCGGTGTGGATCAGAAAAATGTTTCGATATCTTCGTGATAAACCCTAATTATCGATTAGCTTTTGCAATTATTGCAAATTTAACGTAAACTTCTAATCAAGAAGCACACCCAAGATCACTAAATTGGTGAGTTCTTTGAAGAATGACACTATCGATGACATCGATCGAATCTTATTGGTTGTTTGGTACGGTGGAAGGAGTCCTCAATAGATCGAACGTTGAAGTAAATCTTCAAATCATCGGCATACGCTAATTTAAATCCTGGCCTTAGAATTTGTAATATGTCGTTGAAATAAAGAAAGAATAGCAACGGATCTAGGTTGCTACCTTGGGGTACTCCAGACGAGTTAGTGAAACTAGAGGATTTAGTTGAACGAAGCTTAACATGTAGAGCTCTACCAGTCAATCTTAACCAATTGGTTATACGCTCAGAAATCCCTAGTCTAGATAATTTTGCTTCTCGAATCTCGTGATTAATTGTATCGAATGCAGCTTTAAGATCAGTGTAAATTACACCCACTTGCGCTAACTGCGCAACTGATCGCACGGGCATAAATTCATGTAGATCGTTCGAAATATATCGTTTAACTTTTGGCATTAAAATGCCTTACTCTTCACTATACGTGTCCGGGTGTCAATTAAAAATTAGAAAACTAGCCGCGTTAGATTTTTTGTCATAATTTTAAAATCTAATAACTCAGCGATCTGTAGATGGATTTATATAATTTAACAATCAATCGATTCAGAAACATTTTACCTCAACATGTATGACAACGTCGTTTCAGCATTTCAAAAGCATGCTATTGGAAAATTGGTTAGAATCGAGCTATGTTTTCACTAACCAGTCACAGCAGAGCAAGTGACGTCATCCTATTGATTTTTCTTGCACGGCCGACGGTTTCGATCGTTGGTCTACACTTAGAATTTTATATGAGAGCAGCAGAGAATCTATAAATATATGCCATCTTACAATTTTTACTCTAGTCGGCAGTCAGGCGCGAACGAAGCAGGTAGCTTGCCACTGAATTTTGTGGTGCGTCATTTTCTTCTATCTGCTACACACCGTGTTCGATTGAGTATATTGAATCTGGGAAATAGCAGGTCAATTCAGAGTTTTCGGCGATAGATTTTTTGAACCTAATTTTATGCGTTTGTATTTCGGTAATTTGTTAATGTATCTGCCACATTTAACATGTGTCCAGTGCGGCGCTGTATACCAAATATGTATTCGTTTGTGTGGGTGTTCCCTGCATTTGATTCACCGTTGATTTTTATTACGAACGGAAGCCGAAGTTCGCAAAAAAACGAAAAATAATATTATAAATACTTCTTGAACGAAGTTGACGCTGATATATTAGTAGTGCTAGTGTTTCACAATTATTTGCCTATATTTCAAATTTAAATCTGTTGAAGAGATAGCAAAAATAAAATTGAAAAAATAAAATAAATGCATGTTTAATGTCATTATGATCGATCAGTTCGCTTTCACATCTCATCCAAGTCAGTCGATAAAACAAAATCGCTTTCGTTCGGGACGGAAGAAACCAAGTACAGTATTGTGTAGTGAACAATAGACCTCGAAATGAGTGAACCAAACGAACAAAAGCTACCGCCGATACGGAAGAATACAATTGTTGTTGACTTCAGGCAGTGCAAAATTCGACCTTCGATACGAGAACTTGAAGGTTTGCTTAAGGAGCAAATGCATCTTGACATTAAACGTGTGCATTTACTTCAATGCAATAAGACGAATAATGTTGTTTACATTCAGTTTTATAAAGAGTTGGATGCAATTCAATTCGCAAAAGACAATAACAATGTGCACTATGTGGAGCACGAAAACATTAAGTACAATATTCCAGTATATGTGGAAGATAGTGCTACAGAATTGCGTGTGCATGATCTACCCTCAAGAGTCATCGATCCTTTTATTCGCAAAACTATGTCCCAAAACGGAGAGATTCTCTCTATCGAAAAAGAAAAGTGGAAGAATTTTTTCCCCGGTATTCTAAATGGCGTACGTGTATTACGCATACACTTGAAGAAACCTATACCTTCTTATGTGATTTTCGGTCAAGATACAAGAATTCCGTGCAAATCACTTGTTACCTATGACAATCAGATGGCCACATGTCAATATTGCCAAAAAGCTGTTCACTTCGGTAAGGCATGTGATAAACTGGACAAGGAGACAACTACACCAAAGGACAACGGTGCTTCCTTCACACCAACCCCAAGCAACCCCAGTACACCTGCGACAGTCACCAACAACAGTGAAGCATCCCCTTCAACGAATCCATCATCATCCACTATAGAACAAAGTACACCGGCTGCAGTTAACAACTTACCCTCCAACCAACCAGCAATTGCAACCATTGTACAACAACGTGCATCCACAGCAACTAGCAACGAAAAGAAGACGGAAATCGATAACAATACCATCGATGCGGCAATGAATGACGAGACGAACCACGAACAAACTGCCCCTCAATCCTCGCAGGAGGGAAATGGAAGCTCCTCTCCCCCTAGAAAAAAGGGTGACAACGAGATCCAATACAAAAAAATATTTAAAAATTCGGTTCAATCGGCCACGTACAGCTTGTACGCTAATAGGCCTGAATAAAAATATCTTTTTGAATAAAAAAATATGATCGGTCGTGTCTCGTACATAACCCTGTAATTTTATTCAAGGAGAGTATTACACACAAGATTTTTAATAATTTTTAATGCGGCTGAGAGTCTTGTACAACTGCTGCTGTACAACTGTAACGGTATGAAAGATGAATTTACTTTTGTTCTCTGTGCAATGGTTGTCGAAGTAAGACATACAGGAAAGAATCACCGAAGACCTCACGCTTTTGGAATGAAGCGAGCAGTAAAATTGTGCCGAAGAACTCTCGCGCCCAGACACACAGCAAAACTACACACCATGTTTGCTAATCGTGTTGGAATGAAGCAAGCAGCAGTCAAATCTGTATGAGAACTAATAATTTCAAATATCATCCAAAATGTTCAATTACAATACAAGTACAAGTATGACCACGCTAGCTCGTTCCTTCAATAGATAATTGATATTTAATATACTCAAGCGAACACGGTGTGCAGCAGATGGAAAATTGCACCGACACACCGCACACAGTGCCAAAGCGGCTATCCAGCGAGCGAACGCTTATACTTTTCAATCTAGTCATTCTCTCGCTGGACGAGCTACCTGTTTTGTTCCAGACAGGCACCGACCGAGCAGAGACATGTGACAGCATATATTTATAGATTTCGTTTTGTGCAAAAGCTCATATTGCGCAGTACGATACGGTATTTTTCATACATGACACGAAGCCTGTCTATATCGACCGAAGCAGAACAACTACTGAATTAAATGCGAAGTGTGAAGCAACGATTAAAACCGTCGGGCCGAGTGAAAATTATTAGCGGTCAAAATTATGACAGAAAAAGAGTACGCGGATAGTTTTGCATTTTTTAATTGACATCCGGCTTCTCAGCTTTTAAAGCCAATATCCCTTGGTTGAGTCGGTTTTATCGTTTTGATTTGACATGCGAGCGACGTTTTTTATCATACAAAAATCTTACTCTTTCACTTATATCTACAGATATTTGAATAAGAATTTTTCTAACATTTCACAGAGTAGCCTCCTAATGATGACTTTTTGACGTGAATACGTCTTACTTTACTATGGGGCGGCTTTTCAAATTTCGCTCTTTATAGGGATGAACAGAACTTAATCACGAATATCTCTTGCTGTATTTAACGTATCAGTATAATTTTTTCTCCATACCTTCGGAAATATGGCCAGCAATTTATGAAATTTTCAGTAGTATGGGATAACAACAAATAACTCAAAATTGAATTTCATTATTTTTACGTTTCGTCTTTGACTCATCAGTGCAGAGCAGTTCAAATTGAACTGCTTAGTGCTAAACTCGGCAGTTCAATTTGAACCGCTAAGCAGACGTAAAGTTTCTGCTATTTACAGAACACTTTTTGTTTTGCAACGAAGTGCAATGTCTTTTCTGACGTGCCGAACGAAAACGTGTTTTCGACTATTTCTGGCCGATGCAGGTATGGTCATTTAGGGGTTAGCCAAATTTTGTGCTAGGGCACATAACCGTTTTTATTATTTTTACGTTTCGTCTTTGACTCATCAGTGCAGAGCAGTTCAAATTGAACTGCTTAGTGCTAAACTCGGCAGTTCAATTTGAACCGCTAAGCAGACGTAAAGTTTCTGCTATTTACAGAACACTTTTTGTTTTGCAACGGCCAGAAATAGTCGAAAACACGTTTGCGTTCAGCACGTCAGAAAAGACATTGCACTTCGTTGCAAAACAAAAAGTGTTCTGTAAATAGCAGAAACTTTACGTCTGCTTAGCGGTTCAAATTGAACTGCCGAGTTTAGCACTAAGCAGTTCAATTTGAACTGCTCTGCACTGATGAGTCAAAGACGAAACGTAAAAATAATGAAAACGGTTATGTGCCCTAGCACAAAATTTGGCTAACCCCTCAAAATTGAAGTTTTCTAAAGAGTTTGGTAGGAACGAGTGAAATTTTGTGCCAAAAGAAGGTGCGCAAAATTTCAACAGCATGAATTGAACGAATCATCGCACAAAGCGTATCGTTCAAAATCAATACAAAGAAATACGGAATATTTCAATGATTGAATGCATTGGCCTTACGACAGTTGTATAATTCTAAAAATCAAAGATAGCGGCTTTCGTTTTGGGGATATTCTCTTAAGTCGCTGTATAATTTGTATTTCCGGGACGGTTTTGACAAGTAACAAGACAACTAATATCTATCATAAATTTACAAATCCTAGATGACCACGAAAAATTTGTTGTGGATTTTTCGAATTCAAATGAATATGTGAATGAATTTGAACATTGCATTTCCAATACCATCGTAATTGCTCTTGTCGTCTGTAACTTTCTGCTCTCGTGTGGTCCACCTTATATTTGCACCGTTACAATTCTGCAAGTGAAGTATTGAAAGTTTACAAAATTCACACAATCAATTAACTAGTACGTACGATAATCAATATTCGGAAGTGTGTAAAAGGCGTGTCAGTTTTATTCGCATTCACGTCATCTAGTTATGTCTCTGACATTACCCACCCGCCTTGTTTAAGCTCGGTCATAAGCAATACTCTCGTTCTCTACGTTGAGCTTAACAAGAAAACAGTGATTTAGATTGCATAATTACATTTTAGCATCTATCACTAATACTGCCGAAGTAAGGCTCTCGCAGATGGTGATCGTTGCGGCAAAATGGTGGCTGGGTTTGCTGATGAACTAGGATCTGCCGACGTTCTACCATGGGTTGGGCGTAGATACCATGAAGGCATACCTTTCCGACGATTTAATTCTCGTGTTTCGACATACCTGATTAGCGAATACCAAACACTACCTTGATGACTGCAACACACTTGTGCCAGCGCTTGATCCAATCCTCGGAACAATTTTCAAATTCAGTGCCATTTTTCCATCGTCTCATCTCGGGTGCTGAAACGAGTTCCACGGAGCAGTTTTTTGAGTCGACCGAATAGGAAAAAGTCGTAGGGAGCCAAATCAGGTGAATTCGGTGGTTGCTGAATGATTTATTCGTTTCCTTTTCAGTCAAATGGTGGTGCAATGTCTCTGCCATCTCTCTAATAGTCAATTTGCGGTCTACGGTCATCCATTTTTTAATTTTGTTGATGGCTTCTCTCATCATCATTCACTGACTCACGACCACTTCTGAAACGTTCGTGCCACTGATAAACGATTGTTTTCTTCAGAGTGTCGTTGCCGAAACACTCTTCTAACATTGGCAATGTCGTCGCATCATTGAAACCGTTTTTAACGCAAAATTTAATGCAAACTCATTGTTGCAAACTCAATTCCGTTTTGAAAATTGTACAAAATCGAGGACACGTACAACCGCAAATGTTCATGCAACAAGATGAAAATTTGATAGTATGTCAATGACAGATGCGGCAACCTAAAAAAATTAATTGGGTGATTGAGAGCGCCCCACGGTGGTGATTCCGGGAACTTTTTGATCAAGGCAGTATTCCAATGAGTGATCAATCACTGTATAGTGCTTGCTTGGTACAAATAAGCTTTGTAACTTTCACATTGTTTGTCACATTCCTAATACCTTATAATTTCAATAGCTTTTTGTAACGTATATCTGTGCATCTGAATCAACAAAGTAATACACGGATGGAGACAAAAAATGTAATAATAAAAATCAACTCTTCACTTTCTACTATTATTTAAACCAAAAAGGTTCCCAACAACGCACTACTCAAGCTGATAGCCATTCACTCCTGAACCTACGATTTCTTTTGCTTATTCATCGTCGACTCGAGGGAAGACTTAAATTCTATATCGAGCCAGTTAATTTCAAGAAATCAAGTATCAATAATACTTGTGTTTACCATGCTCGACACGATAAAACAAAATCTTATCCCCCGTGCAGTTATAATAGTAACCGTTACCATTAATAGATTGAAGTGTTGATAACCTCTAATGGATCTTCTGTAATTCTCTCCTGAGCTCCCTGCATGGCCACTATTTAATGCTCACTGCTACGTCAAGTTGAGTGTCGTAATGGCAAACAATCAGACGTCAAATATTTCCCCACAATCTCATCAGTCAGCTGAGTTTGTTGCCATTTGCCGGAAGTTTTGCCTGAGTGATTTGTGACCAGCTGTGCGAATACCAAAAGCGGAAATATAGCTTTCCCAAACCCCGTTCGGTTTTTTTGGCTACCCACCAAGCAATCTATTTACGGCCCACTGGGAAAAACTAACAAACAAATTTCGCCGAGCACTGTTGAACGCTCCAAGTTCGGTCAGCTACTTCTGTCCTAGAATACGGAATGGAAATACTTCCCACGATGGTTTGTTTTGCTGGGTGCGGACTGGAGTGGAGTGGGTCGAAAAGTGGCCGCTAAATTAAGTGGCAACTGATAAGGAGCACGCGTTGCAAAGAACAACTAATTTACGGTACTACTTCTGAAGCGTAGGGTAAAGTTTTCCCAATTAAGTTTCAGCACAACAAGAAAACACACACGTCCAGAAGATAAAAGAAGCTCCTCGGGCCAGCTGCTGAATCAGTGCTGTTCGGATTTTAGGTGGCCGAAGGTGTCCGAGGGGTTCCTGCAGAACAACGGAAGGAAATCTGCTGTGTGAATACGTGCTTTATTTTTGATCGGAAACACGCCCGACAACGCTTTGCTGGTCGAGATGGTGCAGATGAAATTTCTGCTGATTGCGGTTTGTTTTCTCATTCCGGATGTGATGGGTGAATTGGCAATTCAAAAGTGCAAGAGTGGAGTCTTGCCGACCAAGCTGATCATCGACGGATGCTCGCAGGCTCCCTGTGCGATCGCCAACGGGCACAACTTGAAGTTCCACGCGGAGTTTGTTGCACGTAAGTGAAGATTTACCATTTCGGTTGGGAATGATGAAATTTATATGCATATAGGGCAATTTTATCAATAGTCATCTCGAGAAGCAAACCACAGATTACAGTGCCTGTAATTAACGTGTTGCCATAAATTCGGAGCCAAATGTGAAATATGTGCACTAGTTTTGTTATAGCGAAGCGTAAGTTCGAAGCGAATGCAGCTTTTTCATTATCTAGAGCAGTGGTTCCCAACCGTTTGTATCACGGACTCCTTTGAATCCGCGGATCAACACATTAAAAATAAATGTTGTTGACTGGAAATACGTGTTACACAATTTTGGGAAAACAACAACATGATCATTGAATTGTTTTAAAATCATTTTTAAACTGAATTTGAGGTAGCACAAAAACACATACTGCTAGAAACAATTGTTAGCAGAGAAAAAATTGTTCATGGAAATGATTCGCGGCTCTCAGAAACTAGGACCACTGGTTGGGAATAGCTGATCTAGACCAATGAATAGAACAGAAATAGCAGATCTCGCTTTAACTAGTCTTTATAAATATGCTGATATGATCAAAAATATGGCTACCCTACAAAAAATACAGATGGTTCATTGCCCTCGATATTATAGAATATGAATGAACTGCTTTTTGCTTAGTATGTTGTCTGAGTTCGTCAGCTTCCAGTGTTTGCCAAAAAATAATGAAACGCTTCTCTTCAAAGTTATATTATTAACAAACAAAATTAATAATCCACTATCCAGACAGTGGTTGTGGTGAAGCACAAAACTGACAGAATCGATAAGCTTTGATATGCGTTTATGGGTTGGATTCAGTCCTAGTTAGTCAACAACGATTGAGATAATTTCAGGTAGTTTTTTCATTGTAATGAATCGTAACAATAACAGGAAGATACGATAGATAACATACAAATTGTAGACCAAAAATGGTGCTTCGAGATTTGCTCATAACGACCAATTTATAGATAACGTCAAACGAGTAGGGTGAGTGATTCCACAATATCAGTGAAGCCAATACGATGAATCACTATCACGGTCATGATGATCATGATACGAAAATTATAGATTTTTCACTTTCATAAAATATTGGCGGTCAGCGTTTATCGTTCATAGTATGATAGTCATATATTACATCAAAAACCTGTTTTAATCCACCTAGTAGTGTAATTATGCCTTTCTCATATCAATCATACTATCATATATAATACTGTGGTATTCTTCAAAATAATTTTCTTCGATTCTTAAAAGAATAACCGAAATAAATGAGTTGTCTACAAAAGTTTGAGCCCGCGCGCGTAACGCAGTCAAAGACAATCTAGACATGGAATATGGCTGAATTAAGAGATTGTTTGAGACCAATTATGGTTTTCTTGAGTTATGCTGGGATCTACAGTTGTTGATGAAATTGGGCTTGGCTCTGCTCATTCGCAGTCTCGTTATTCCATCGTAGCTGGTGGTGATAACGATGAACTGGTCCGGCGGGAAGGGCCTCGTGAATTATTGTCTGATACTGGTCGAGATATTGGGTTCGATTCCTAATTTGTTCAAGGATCTACCCGGGTTGGAAATTTTCTTGATCAACCCTGGATAGTAATTGTAATATATAATATCGTATAATAGTTTCCTTTGTTCAGCTGCTCTATCGAAGGAATATCTATTCCTGCTAAGTTAACCAGCTCGTTTCAGTTTTTGATTACTGCTTAAAGCATGTAATAATATTAATTATCACTTAGATAACTCGTTCAGCTCACACCATCATAAATCGGTTTGTTTGGCCGTCTACTGATAAAAACTATCAATTGGAAAAGATTTGAGGTCGAGTTAGATTTTTTTTAAGGTTTTTCCCCATTTTCAGTGATGGTATACAATTTTTAACCCACTTTACCTATAATTCCGGATCCGGAAGTCGAATCCGCATGAAATTCAGGAATTACGTATGGGACCACAGGACCTTTCATTTGAATCTAAGTTTGTGAAAATCGGTTCAGCCATCTTCGAGAAAAGTTAGTGCAAAAAACGTTACACACACACACACGCACGCGCGCACACACACACACACACACACACACACACACACACACACACACACACACACACACACACACACACACACACACACACACACACACACACACACACACACACACACACACACACACACGCACGCACACACACACACACACACACACACACACACACACACACACACACACACACACACACACACACACACACACACACACACACACACACACACACACACACACACACACACACACACACACACACACACACACACACACACACACACACACACACACACACACACACACACACACACACACACACACACACACACACACACACACACACACACACACACACACACACACACACACACACACACACACACACACACACACACACACACACACACACACACACACACACACACACACACACACACACACACACACACACACACACACACACACACACACACACACACACACACGCTCAGTTGCTGTTGCTCGAATTGAGTCGAATGGTGATTGTATAACTTTTCTATATGAGAAAGGCAAAATTCATTCGTCTAACTAATCTCTCTGTGATATTGTCGAAGCAAAAAAAAATAGAGTTCTGTTTTCTCAAAATTCGTAGATTCGATTTTGAGTAATCTGGAACACAGAGTACAGGAAAACGGATTCATTTTCGATTTATCACGCTTTAAAATAATAGAATCTGACGGATCTAAACTACTATTGAAATTATAGTTTTAATACCTAAAATGATTTGAGAAAGATGAAAATATTTTCTGCATTTTATGTACAATTTTTCGATACTGCTCATACCAATGGAAACCTACTAGAACTTCTCCCAATTAAACAAATCTTTGCCATGTTAAAGGGAAAGCTTCAGAGAACACGAAAGGTGTCTAAAAACTTTAAGGCTTTGAAGAAAGAGTGGATAAGAGTGCTTAAGAAAGATGGCGAAATGCTGCATAGAATTGAATGAGTTACGGGCATTTAGCCTAGGAGAGGAGGTGAAATAAAATATCTTTGCAAGAAAATATCCAAATGAAAATTAAGCCTTTAATTTGATTTATTATTTCGGTGTTTCAGAGCTTTACATAGGATGATGTCGCGCAACGCTTTTAAAACTAGGCTCAATATACCTACCATTTTGAATATTTTTATGTGAAGAAATGTTTTTTCTTACTCTCTAATTTACATCAACAGATTTCTTGAATATAATTTGTCTACCTTTTCCTGTTTATGTACAATACAATGCAGAAAGGCTCACTTCTAAATATTTTGCAACAATTTGTATCAGAATTAGAAATAATTTCAATATTCTTTGACATTTCTTAGCTGTTGTAGCTCGATATGCTCTTAGTTCTATTTAGCAAAAATTGAAAATTTATTGTTCAGAAAAAAGGCGGGTGGGTAATGTCAGAGACATAACTGGATGTCGTGAATACGAAAAAACTGACACGCTCCCATCACTTTTCCGAATATCAGTTAGTTGGTTGATTGTATAAATTGCTTTCCCCTTTTTCACTAATAGAGTTTGAAGCGATGCACCTAAATTAAAGTACAGAATAGTTACATTAAACAGCTACTATTCTACAACTATACCTATATTCAAAACTTGAAACAATTCCTTTTTAATTTGCTAATATAGGAGGCTAGGTACGACAAATTTGTAATTTATTTTTATTGAAGCTATGAAGTTCGAAGATATCTGATTCTTCTCGAAATTTCAGTACGAGACAATTGCAATGGCCTGTTCTGAAATGTATCAACGATCTCCGGTATGCAAAAGTCATTTTAATAATAATGATAGAAATAATAATGGTAATAATAATAATAATAATAATAATAATAATAATAAAAATAATAATAATAATAATAATAATAATAATAATCATAATAATAATAAAAATCGTAATAATAATAATAATAATAATAATACAGATTAATCTGTACATATATGTATGTATAAATAAAATACAGATTAACCTGTATATATGGCAACCCTGTTTCGCATGGCATATTTTCACACGACCCCATACTAGTATAAAGATGTGTTCAACATCATCACTTTCGCTTTCGCATTGCCGTTCATAATTGAATGTGTTAGTGACGGTACAAATCTGCCTTTCTACCGGTTTTCGTTGCCATCGTGCTGACGGTGTCTCATACGTTCAGAGTAGCTGCTTTAACTTAAATAACGCTATTTTCACATCAGGTTTCATTTTATACCTGCTACTGGCAGCGGTGTTTGGACAACCCCTTTGATAGAATTCCTTTCCTGTACGCAGAACGGGAAACAGTGAGACGATATAAAAGAGAGAGTTAGCAGAGCGGCAGCTAGTAATACTGAATTGGCTGTCTAGCTGTTAACAGCATCTTGTGGAATTTTGACGCAGAAACACGCACACAGGAGGAACAGTTAAGGGCAAGGCAAAGTCTCGCTCAAACCGTGCTGGTCTGCAGTTTCCAGTTGGCGGCAGAATCCGTCGTTTGCCTCGGAAGGGGAACTACGCCGAGCGTATCGGTGCTGGTGCATCGGTCTATCTGGCGGCAGTGATGGAGTACTTAGCTGCTGAAGTGTTGGAATCAGCCGGTAACGCTGCCCGTGACAACAAGAAAACGAAAATCATCACTCGCCATCTGCAGCTGGCCATCCGTAACGACGAGGAGTTGAAAACCCCGTCCTTTTCAGGACGACCACATTACTGTGATAAAGAAATATTTAAGATTGCTTTAAGTTTAGCCAGTTCTGATACGCCTGGAAAATAGAATGCGCAAATTTAGTGGAAACCTTAGTTCTAAAAATTTGTTCATTTTTGTTTTCGGCCGCATACTACAGAATTCACGACAAATATACATATTGATCTGTATACGTGGCAACTCTGTTTCGCACGGCTTATTTGTATACTAGTATAAAGATGTGTTCAACATCATCACTTCCACTTTCGCATTGCCGTTCGTAATTGAATGTGTTAGTGACGGTGCAAATAATTTAAACTTCTCGTGTGTGTCTTGTTTCGGCAACAGTTGCTCGGAAAAATGGTAGGAAAGCAACAAAATTCAACTAGTTCTTTAAGATTAGCTTTAGCACTGAAAAGTGCTTTTGAATGGGCCTTGCTGGACTTTTTGGCTGCCTTTCTACCGGTTTTTGGTGCCATTCTCACATCACATTTCATTTTATACCTGCTACTGGCAGCGGTGTATGGACAACTCCTTCGCTAGAATTCCTTTCCTGTACGCAGAACGGGAAACAGTGAGACGACAGGTCCTCGATGTTACTCTCGTATGTCTTGTTTCGGGAACAGTTGCTCAGCAAATGGTAGGAAAAATGAATCACTCAACTTTTATATGGATGCTCTTGTATAGATGCAGACATCTCGCGTTCTGATTGACTGGTGCTGTCATGGGTTAAATCAAACAGGTTTTTCAATAGTGTACTATTGAAAAACTTCAATGTTGTTGCAATACACGTTCAAGTTGAAAATGTTCGATTCTATTGGTAGTTAGATTATATAAATGCTTCTAAGGATCACTGAGCTATGATCTTTCAAAATACGAGAAAGGCAAACGCGCCTTATGAATTATCCTCTTTGACACTCGTTTGTACCAAACATTTAAGAAAAGTTTAATTTTAAACTACTTGAGATTATGTCACACAAGTGAAAATTTTATCATAAAATTGTGATCATATTTCCGATGGCGTGTCGCAAGAATTATGATGATTCATTAGATACAACAGGAGATATTCACGATCAAAAACATATCACTCTCTCAGAGGGTAAATTTTAAAAAGGCGCCCCATAGTAAAGTAAGTCGTATTCACGACAAAAATATAATGACTGTTTTCTTCGTACGCTCGGACCATTTTTTTCTATCTCCCAACCATCCACCAATCACAAACAAAATCAGATACCTATTTTCATTAACGACAAAAAAAGAACGATAATTCCCTAGGACGTAATAAACCATCAAGATGAAAAATATCACCCGCAAAAAAGGACACGTCCCCCATAAACCGTTACCGTTACTTTTTGCATCGGTCTATTATTCTTCATTACGGCCAAACTAATTACTCCTGCCTGCATCTTATTTTGCAGCACACGCCACAAGGACACTCACCGCCATCGTAATAGCCCGGGTTGCGGGCTTTGCCATCCATTACGAACTACCCGAGGAACACCGGGACGGCTGCAAGAAGCTTACCAACGCGAAGTGTCCGCTTGCACCGAATCAGCGCATCGAAGCATCCGGTGAGGTTCCCGTCGAATCACCGATTTCAAACGTGATGGTTAACGTCGAGTTCCAGCTGCACTCGGACACGGCAATAGCCGTGTGCTTCAGGATCGATGCTAAAGTGGTGAAAGGCTAATAAAAGTCATAGATTGGCTGCCGGAAATGTGTATAGCAGGAGATACTTGCGAAACGATAAAAGCCTCCTGTCCAAAGGGACATCGTCTTCCGCTTAACTTGCTTCTACTGTTTTTTTTTCTTTCTTTTCGCCGCATGGTCTAATTAGAAAAGTCTCATAAAACGATTAATCTGAAAGAAATTGCCATTCGCTGGAAGTCGAACAAACATGTCCACCCGGCTGGGGGTGAAATGCCATAAAGCGGAATCTTGGCGAAAGGGCAGATAAGTGTGCCAGACGGAAAGTATGTGATAAAAACGGGGTTCAATTGGGGTTGGAAAGGATTGCTCGTTGTCCGCAGGGCTGGCTGTCAGCTTACGAGAAAATGTCTTTTCCTGATCTTATCAGTTTAACGATATGATACAAAATTGTTTTATGATAGTTGAAGCGAGGAATGCACGCAGCGATGAAATTGCTTGTTGACTTTTTCATTCCGACATTAGATAGGAATCGTGTTCTTCTGCGCAGTTCTATTTCCCTGTCTGTCAGTTCATCACGTCATCTGCATGGCCAAAGTTATATGCTTGGTTGGCGTCGTTTGCCGTTCCACTTCTTCTTGTTCGAATTGGTTTTTCTTTCTATTGCTAATTGGGAGGAAAAAAATTGTAAGAACCTTGTTCGTTATTCGATGAACTGCAGTGAGAAAACTTTTCAGATTATTACCGCTATTTGATTCTGGAGGCAGCATGTGAACTGACTCGCTGCAAGGAGCCATATAGCAGCCAACGGATCCGGTTCAATTATCCTATTATACTATTTCTTGACTCGGCGAATGATTTTGTTGTTTTCCCATCCAATTTTCAATTCAATTTCTCCGGTGGGTTGCGCTGTTGGAAGATGTCATAAATCTCGAAAAACGACGTGGAACATTCGAATCGGGACGAGAGAATCATTAATTACTGCGGCTTGAATACCAAATCGTTTCGATTGGTTCGATTTCACCCTCGCTTGAGCCGTCGATTGTTCGCTGGGCTGCCTTGTGCAGGCCTGGCAATTCCGGATGGAATCCAAACCGTCGTCGCTTTGTGGTGAAATCATTAACAAGTGATCTTGAGAGGCCTTTTGAATCCCTGCCGGCTGCCGGCAGCTATTTTCTACGCCGTTGAATCCCCTGCTGTCGAAGCGAGGGTTAATTATTAACCAAAGGCTGTGCGCTTTGAAGACCAAGTTTCCACTCGAGTGGCTCAAAAATTAATTCCTATCAAACGACGGCTTAGGAAGCAGCAAGCCAAATAATACACGGAAGCGCAGGAGCCGATTTGGTCTCGTCATTTGGTGCCATCATCGTCTAGTATCTTGATTCCGCGAAGCAACCCAAGATCAATTTCCTCTTGATGTCCTTAGACACGAAGTCCGAGAGCAAATATCTGCGGGGCTTCATCTTTGCTACAGATGAAACTAATTTAAATGTAAATCACAACGGAATCCCTTCCCCTTCCAGTTCACTGTGCAGCACTTTCTTATCCTTGGCTGAGCAAATTGTTCGAGTATAATTTTTCGCTTAAACCATAAAATGATGAACAGAATGAAGGGGAAAATTGTCTCATTTGAAGAAAAACAGCCTGGCGCCTCTGTGATGATACTTTTTGTTTGGTCATTTACTGTTTCGTACGCGTACGCGTACATATTTGTTTGTCGGGAAAGAACAATGAAAGCTTTCATTATATGGCGAATACCCGAGTAGAATGTTTATAAGCGTCCCGTTTTGGCCCGTTCAAACTTTAGCGCAATGCCTGGCCGTTTAGACCGGGGGGAAGGGTTATCGAACGTTTCTTCGCGAAGGATAAGGATGGCTAGTTGGTCGGTTTCTTCCGAAATGTCGCACAGTAGTGACAGAGGGCACCGAGGGTATAACAAAAAAAAAATGCGGACGATATTTTCTTTTCCCATAAAAACACAATTTATGGCCGAAAATAGCGGAGTGAGACCAGATTTGTAAACGTCGGGATGAGGTTGACGAAGGCGACGGGGAAATTGTTCATTTTCTCTTTTATCACGGTTGAAATCAGATACGCCCTTTTGGCAGTTGGCCCAAACTAGGCAGCGAATCGTATTGCAGACTCCGGGAATCCAACTGCGGATAGGATCCACAGCAAGGACTTCGCTGCGAGACAATGTTATCGCGTTGTGATATATTTTGCATCTATGGGTGAATCACTTGCGGAAGTAGGCCGGACTGGTGTGAGACAGTGTTGAAGCTGAAATGAGGTCGGTGTATGTACATATTTTTTGTCGGGACATAATTATAATGAAGAATAATTACGACATGCGCAAGGTATTAGGATCCACCGGGTGACACGGAATTTTGATGGATGAACTGAATAGAATAAGGATTGATCAAACACTGGGACTGATGAATCAAGCGCATTCAGAATCTATAATCTAATAATCTATAATCATCCTAACACATGGGTTGAAAAGTCCCGGGCCTAACACATAGGTGGCGCTAGTTTTATTGCAGTCACCTTTTTATTTATTTGAATCAACAGACATAATTTAGTCCAAATGATCATTTCTTAGTATATTTAAAAAATTAGATCGTATGGTACGGCGTGGCAGATGGAAATCAAATCCCGATGAAACTCTGTTGAAGAACCGCTGCATTCCTGTAATAGCACCGTTAATTCCATAATTACTGCGACGAAATGGCAAGCGAAGGAACAAACTGTTACGAAGAACACGTGATCGAACGTTGAGGTTGATTTCGCTAAGAAGTGCGGGGCAATCGATCCTATCAGTTAAAATATCAGATATTGTCATTGCTCGTGATAAATCACGTCGAACATGCAGTGTGTCAATTCCAATTAACATCCCTCGACTTTCATAACTCGGGAGCTGTTGTGGATTATTCCAAGGCAACCGGCGCAGTGCAAAGCGAATAAATCTGCGTTGTATCGATTCGATCCGATTGACACCGTTGAGATAGTAAGGGCTCCATACCACTGAGCAATATTCAAGAATAGAGCGTACCAGCGAACAGTAAACAGTTTTCAAGCAGTAAATATCATTGAAATTTTTGGTTATTTGTATTATAAATCCCAAGCATCGGGAAGCTTTCGCAACTATGTAGCTAACATGTTGCTTAAACGTTAGTTGCTCATCGAGGAGAATGCCAAGATCTTTCACATTTCTGGGGATTTAGGGATCATTCGATGATCTCACACCAGTCAGCAAAAATTAACAGTTGGCGTTTCAGGAATACAGCATCATTTATTTTCCGGATTATGTTATGCATTTTTAGATCATCAGCAGATGAAAACCGCGGACCTTCCAGGACAAAATTCACGTCGTTAAAGTACAGCAAGAATATCAGTGGTCCTAGATGACTGCCTTGTGGAATTCCGGAAGAAGCGCAAAACTAATCAGATACACAATCACCGATTCTTACGGCAAGACGTCGATCGCTTAGGTATGACTCAATCCAGCGAAGTACGTTCGAGCCAAAACCGAGTTTGTCTAGTTTAGCAATGGCGATAGCGTGATTTGTTTTATCGAAGGCTGCCGACAGATCCGTGTAAATGACGTCTGTTTGATAACCAACGGACATAGAATTTGTAACACAATTCATAAGCGAAAGCAGATTAGTAGCAGTAAAACCTTTTGGCATAAATCCATGCTGAGTCTGTACAATATACCGTTCAATCATTGTTGAAAATTGGCTCAAGAACGATCATTTCAAAAAGCTTTGGAAAGGCGCTGAGAAATGCAATCCCACGGTAGTTGTCAACAAGTTTTTTATTCCCTTTTTTATGAACTGGAAACATAAAGGAGGACTTCCACAGATCGGGAAATATTCCGGCAGTTAGCGATTTGAGGAACAAAGACTTAAGAGGTGCTGCTAAACTAGCAGAGCATTTTCGTAGAACAATTGCCGGTATACCATCTGGCCCTAAAGAGGTGCTAGGCTTTGTTTCACTGATTGCCAACAGTGTTTTCATCCAAATTGATCGCATTTAAGGACTGATATAGAAATGGCACATTTTGCACCACAAGGGACACTTGATGCGGTAACAATTTTTCATCAGAAAAAACACTAGCAAACTTCTGGGAAAATAACTGACAAATCTCCTACGGACTTGAGCCTGTGAATTCTCCGTAACGCATTGACAAAGGTAGCTCAGATTCTTTTCTTTGCTCGTTGACATAGCTCCAGAATTTTTCGGGATCCGACTTTAGTTTACGTTGTCAAAGTTTTGGCATTACATTCCTTTTGTGGAATTTGGCCTTTCTGTTTCAACAGACTTCGCAGCCGATTCTTAGTGTACAGAATCATTGCATGGCTAGTACTATGGATCCTACTGACACTAAGAATCCTTCCAGGTCGGGGCTCGAACATACGACAACTGGCTTGTAAGACCAGCGTCCTATGCATTGAACCGCCAACCCGGGGGTAGTTTACGTTGTACGTTCCCCAAATAATTATCGTGGCAACGCTTATTTTCAGTCAATACTAACCTTTAAAAGACAACTGTTAAAATTTCATGATATTTTATTCATTAGTTTGTGAGTTATTGTGCTAAGAGTGACGCTACTTTTGTTATCTTCAGAACAATGCACAGTGGGAAAAAATCTATGAAAACCCGCAAAAAATTCTGTAACTCATGAACTAATTGAGATAGGTCAACAAACTAAAGCGTTTCTTATGTAAAAATGTCCAAGGGATTCAATGGAATGGTTTACAATGGCCGCACGAATCGCAATCTTGCTCGTTTTACTACAAATGTACAGCAGTTTTGGGGTTTGCTATAACATTCGCTCTGTAACTTGAAATGAAGTCGAGTGTCGTATTCTGGTATAGCCTACTTTCATGTAAAAAAGTCTGGAGAATCGAATAGAAGAACCCACACTGGCCGCACGAAACGTTTTGGTGGCTATTTTTCCCCAATTCCTCCTTTTCATGAGATCCTTACTGTAAATCGTCCTTATATCTTTGTAAAACTTCTTGCAAGTTGGCTAAATCTAGCTTATCTTATGTAAAAAAGTCTGGAAAATCGAACGGAAGAACCTACACTGGCCGCACGAAACGTTTTGGTGGCTATTTTACCTCAATTCCTCCAATATGTGAAATTTTCATCTAAATCACCCTTAAGTCTTAAGCGAATCACGTTGAAAGCATACGAAAACTATCTTATTATGTATAAAAAAGTCTGGAAAATCGAATGAAAGAACCTACACTGGCCGCACGAAACGTTTTGATGACTATTTTACCCCATTTATCCATTTCATGATATCTTATTGTAAATCATCCTTGAATCTCGGTGAAACTTATTGGAAGTTTACTAAATCCAGCTTATCTTATGTAAAAAATTCTGTAGAACCGAATGGAAGAACGTACACTGGCCGCACAAAACGATCTGGTGACTGTTTTACCCCAATTCCTCCATTTCATGATATCTTATTGTAAATCGTCCTTAAATCTTGGTAAAACTTATTGGAAGTTTACTAAATCCAACTTATCTTATGTAAAAAAGTCTGGAAAATCGAATGAAAGAACCTACACTGGCCACACGAAACGTTCTGGTGACTATTTTACCCCATTTCCTTCATTTTATAGTATTTTATTGGAAATCCGTCTTAAATCATGGTAAAACTTATTGGAAGTTTATGATATGGACGGTCATCGATTTTTTTTCGGTGAAAGTAATAACTGATCGGTGCATTTAACCGGACGTTTCGACCTACTAAGGTGTTCGGTCATCCTCAGCGGCTATCTAAAAACATATATTTGTCAAGTAAGCTAACTCTAAACATTGAATTTTAACACTTAACTTACATGCTAATGACGTCTACACTACAACACTTCACATTTTCAACTGTCTTGTCTTTTGTGCTCTCTCTGTCTCTTGTCTGTTTTGGCTGTATAGAGGTTTTTAATTTTGTCAACTGGTCCGTTGTATGCTGATCTAAACTTTATCGAATCTCGTTGAAGGTTAAACGTGTTCGACTCTCCTCTAATTTTTATATAGAACATCTCAGCTGTTAAACGTGTGTCAGTTCTTTGTACTTAATCTAAAATTTTAACAATCTCAAACGTTAACGTCCGGTTGAATGCACCGATCAGTGTTTACTTTCACCGAAAAAAATCGATGACCGTCCATATCAGTTTGTTTGCGGTGATGACCATAAAACAACAATTATTGGAAGTTTACTAAATCAAGCTTATCTTATGTAAAAAAGTCTGTAGAATCGAATTCTAGAACCTATACTGGCTGCACGAAACATTCTGGTGACTATTTTACCCCATTTCTCCATTTCATGATATCTTATTTTAAATCGTCGGTAAAATAGTCATCAAAACGTTTCGTGCGACCAGTGTAGGTTCTTCCATTCGATTCTACAGATATTTTTTACATAAGATAAGCTAGATTAAGCAAACTTCCAATAAGTTTTACCGAGATTTAAGGACGATTTACAATAAGATATCAAGAAATGGAGGAAATGGGGGAAAATAGCCACTAAAACGTTTCGTGCGGCCAAAGTACAAGCAAGCTATTTCAGTAGACCGCATTCGATTTCTTTTCAAGTTACAGAACAAATACTACAAAAAAACCATAAAACTGCTGGGCATTTGAGGTAAAACGAGCAGGATGACGATTCGTGTGGCCATTAAAAACCATTCCATTGAATTTCTTGGATTATTTTACATAAGAAACTTGTTTGTTGCCTTTTTCCATGGTTCCCGATTTTTTTGCGGATTTCCTGGGGTTTTTCCCACTGTGCAATGGATTAAAAACAAGTTTGTGTTTTAATTTTACACTGCTTCTTGATGGAAAAAATATCGTTTAAGCAAAGCAATGGCTTGAAAAGTGTTATGAAGACTCCGCTTCATCAAAAACAACAATAAAACGTTGGTTTGCTGACTTCAAACGTGGTCGTTGAGACAGAGTAAGATGACATCGTAAAGACATCAAAAGAGCGTGTTAGCTTTATATTGCATGAGCATTTAACTAAGAGAAAGCTCTGTTCAAAGTGGGTGCCGCGTTTGCTCACTGTTGACCAAAAACGAGAACGTGTTGATGATTCTGAACAATGCTTGGCCATGTTTAAACGTAACAAACCGGAATTTTTACGTCGATATGCGACAATGGATGAAACATGAATTCATCATTTCACTCCGTAATCATACCGATCGTCATCTGAGTGGACAGCAACTGGTGATCCTCGTCCAAAGCGCCCGAAAGCACAGCAATTGGCTGAAAAGGCTATGGCCTTGGTATTTTGGGATAAGCGTGGTGTAATATTTATCGACTATCTTCAGAAAGGAAATACCATTAACAGTCAACATTATATAGCATTCGTTATTCAAGCATCTAAAGGCTGGAATTGCAAAGAAACGTCCACATATGGTAAAGAAAAAAATTTTGATTTATCAAAACAACGCATCGTGACACAAGCCAATCAAAACAATTGCAAAACTATGTTACATGAATTGAACTTCGAATTGCTCCCACATCTACCGTATTCGCCAGATTTGGTTCTGAGCGACTACTGCCTGTTCGAAGACCTGAAAAAAATTCTCGCCGCAAAGAAATTTCGCACGAATGGTTATCGCTGAAACTGAGACCTATTTTGAGGCAAAATATAAATCTTTCTACAAAAGTGGTATTGAAATTTTAGAGCGGCGCAGCAATGATTGTGTTGCTCTTGATGGAGATTACGTTGATGAATAAAGTTAATTTTGAACCAAAAATCGTATTCCCTTTCTTAGACCCGGGGCAACTTCTTGAAATTTACAAATAAAATATTACTTTTTGCAAGATCGTAAACACGCCCACGGAAACTTCAAACCTTGCTTTACAATATCCTTAAATGAACGATTACAATTATTATGTTTCGTCCTTAATAGTTCGCAAAGGTAAGGTGGTAAACAATAGTGCGCACAATAGTGCGCAATAGTGAAATTTATTGGCTTAATAATAGTGCGCAATAGTGAAACAATAGTGCGCAATAGTGAAATTTATTGGCTTCTTATCCACTAAGCAACGTTTAATGGCATCTAACAGGGCATCAAAGTTAATTTTCCTTTACTTGGACGATTTGTTTGAAGTCGTCAAGCTAACAGAACCAGAGAGCCAAAGTTGTTTACTTATATAACGGATGTATTGAAGCCGTCAAGTTGTCCACGTGTTGCATATCACTAGAGATGCCAGGTAATATAATACGTTTAGCTAGCAAAAAGAAAAGATCGCGCAAGTTATCAAAAGTTTTTAATTTCTGACGAATTTCTGCAAACAATCGAGTCTGTAAAAAGTCTTTAAACGAAAAAAGGTTTACATGTTAACTAAAAAATTGGATAATTTACAGACAAATTCGCAGACTTGGCATCTCTGTATATTACTGACAATTTTTCGCGATTTTTCGAAAAAATGGGATGCCGGTTACCGAACACTATGGGGTGCCGGTAACCGAAATCAGTAGACATTTTGAAAATTACTAAAAAAAACTTTGGTTGCGAAAATTTTCACCTTTTCAAAATTATTAAATCTTTATTGGAATCGATAGAACGATCAATACGATTTAATGTTTGTAGATGGTTTCAAACAAATGCGCAAGGTCCAATTTTGGCACACTCTCTCCAACATATCGGCCGATATTTTACGAATAAATGTTTAAATATTGACTTCCAGTGAGTCCATGAGCCTTAACATGGCCGCGAGATAAACTGTTCACCGAAGGTGGCTTTCAATTTGGTCATAGTTTTGCATGTCGTGGTGTGAAATTAATAAAATGTCGGTAAATATCAGCAAATGCTCGATTATCACCTTCACACGAAAAAAAACACCAATTCGTTTCAATTATTGTCTTCGAGGATCAGTGATTGATAGAGTCAATTGTGTCAAAGATCTTGGCGTTCTTCTCGACGAACAATTGAATTACAAGCAGCATATTTCGTACATCGTGGCAAAAGCTTCTCGTTGTCTAGGATTTGTCATGAGAACCGCCAAGCAATTCACAGATATATATTGTTTGAAATCTCTCTACTGCTCGCTTGTACGGTCAACACTCGAATATTGTTCGTCAGTATGAAACCCTCACTTTCATAATGGAGCTTTAAGACTTGAATCAATACAGCGCAGATTCGTTCGTTTCGCTCTTCGTCGTTTGCCCTGGAATAACCCTCAGCAGCTGCCTAGTTATGAAAGCCGTGCGATGCTCATCGGACTCGATACTCTACAAGTACGCCGAGATCTGTTCCGTGCAATGCTGATTGCCGATATTTTGACGAACAATATTGATTGCCCTGCACTACTTAGTGAAATCAACATCAACGTTCGTTCTAGAGCTCTTCGCAACAACAACCTCCTCAGAATGCCTCTACGTCGTACTAACTACGGAATCAACGGTGCCGTTATTGGATTGCAGCGAACCTTCAATGGCGTATCGATGGGATTCGATTTCCATTTTCCTCGTAGCAGAATAAAAGCGAATTTTTTGAATATTCTTAGAAATAATCATTAGGACTTTAGTTTGTCTGTTGATTAAAATATATAAATAAATAAATAAATAAATGTCGGGTGGGATGTGGCACCGTCTTTTTGAAACCACATGTGAGGCATGTCCAATTCTACCATTTTGTGTAAAAAAATCGACACGGTAGCGCACACCATGCACAGTAACGTTACGTCCAGCATCGCTTTATAAGAAGTACAGCCCGATAGTGCCACCGGCCCATAATCCACACCAAATAGTGACATTTTAGGATGCATTGATAATTCTTCCAATGCTTTTGGCAGGTCTTAACTCCAGATGCGACAATTTTGCTTGCTGACGTATCGATTTGACCAGAAATGAGCTTCGTCGCTGAACACCATTTTTCGATAAAAATGCGAATCTTTCTTCAAATTTTTCCAGTGACCATTCACCAGATGTAAAACGTTGTAAGTCGATTCATGACTAAATTCTAGACCAAACTAAACAAGTTTAACAATGACACATGACACAATTCACGCGTGATCTGTTGAAAACAGTGTTGCCAAAAAGATACTAGCAAAAAATCGCCCTTTATTTACGTCTGCCGCATTGATATAAAATTAACTGGGAAGGAAAAATGTAGCCGAATGAAGTTAATAAGACCAAATCTTAATGTTTATCGCAAAAATACAGTAAACAAAATTAACAAAAGCTCATAATGATATGCGCTCTAATATGTAATCTTGAAAAAAGTAAAGAAAGGATAAAGTAAGTTTCAATTCCAAAATTTTTGGTCACTTTTTTCAATACTTTCTGAACTGGGAACTAGAAACCGCCAGTTACCAGTTTTGAGCCTAATTTAGAAGTGTTTTTTCGTTTAATCTATTTCATATAGAAAGGCTGTGCAATCACTTTGAAACCCGATTTTTGAACAGAAGCCCAAAAAGCTGAGTTTCAAATACCATTCAGACTCAGTTCGTCGAGTATACAAAATGTATGTATGTGTGTGTATTTATATATCTATGTAACATTTTTGGGCACTCAATTTTCTCTGAAATGGCTGAACCGAACAAATTTAGATAAAGATTTATATTTCAAATAAAAGATCTGTATAGATAAAAATTCATTTTTCAAATTAAAATCCGACTTCCGTTTCCAGAATTACAGGGTGATTAGTGTAAAAACTTTCAATTTAAAACTACTTGTTCACTTTTCTCAGAGATGGTGTAACCGATTTTTACAAACTGATGTTTAAATGAACGGTCTTATGGTCTCAAACTCCTGTCGATAGTCGATTTCAGGGGAAGGCCAAACAAAGAAAGTCAAAGTCTTGACATTGCATTCCTTTGGTGGAATTTGGGCTTTCTGTTTCAACAGACTTCGCAGCCGATTCTTAGTGTACAGAATCATTGCATGGCTAGTAACTATGGATCCTACTGACACTAAGAATCCTTCCAGGTCGGGGCTCGAACATACGACAACTGGCTTGTAAGACCAGCATCCTATGCATTGAACCGCCATCCCGGGACATACAAAGCGAGTCCGATTATCCTGGTTTCCGATTCCAGAAGCACCGGAAATAGTGGAACTGTTTCATTTTGTAGGTTAAACAAGTTGATGCAGAAAATAACGGATCCAGAATCAGTGACTTTATATGGAATTGTAAGATCTTAAATTTGCATCCAAGATTGTGAAGAACGGTTTGGCCATCCCCAAGAAAATTGAGCTTAATTATTTGTTACAAACACATAAATTCGAACAGATTCGAATGATGTATGAGACTTGGTCTTCGATTGAAATGTAAGTTTTCACAGTGATTGCAAAGCCTTTCTACTTGATAAGTTTGAGAGGTAAAGATCTTTCACCTCCTAATTTATGCTAGGTGCACAGAACCAATTTCACTTGATTTTACGTTTCGTCTTAGACTCATCAGTGCGTAGCAGTTTATGTTGAACTGCTACCTCCGACCTGACGGTTCAACATAAACCGCTAGGCAGACGTAAAGTTAATACTATTTGCAAAACTGTTAATCAGAGCTAAAAAAAGTCATTTTCATTGACTGAAAAATAGACGAAAATGACAAGAAATTACTGTCACTCTCAGCTTCGCTTGCAAACTATGAGAACGAAATCCATGTCCAGTCAATGACATAAGAAGGACAGCAGTTTCAAAATTGTGTTTTTTTCTTTCATTTGCTCTTTCAGTCATTTGCAGTTTTCAGTGAAAATCGCATAGTATGCTGTGTCGATATTCAACCGAAGCTGTGAGAATTGAAAATGACAGAAAAAGGTTTCACAACAATTTTTACCTCTTGGTGCTCGAATTTGTAGTAGTTTTGGTTTCCAAAGAGGTTCTGGGATGTAATTACTTCGATTTACCATATTTTAGTCACTTTTTATAGCCAAGCGTCACAGATTTTCAATACATCGATGAAAGAATGAGAATTGAAATTCTGCTATTGCTACCTGAAGACGTTAGTTTGGTTTCGTCTTGTCACAGACGAAAGAGTGACGTTGGCAATTATGCTCTCTCATTTTCTCGATGAGAAACGAAAATGCTTCGTCTCTCTTCGTTTGTTCTGGTGTCGGTCATTTACGAATTTACAGTAAAACATTGAAAATGAGACTGTTGGAATGGTTTCTTTCATTGAGAATGCGTGACAATTTTAAGTTCTGCTGTTAATGCTATTTGCAAAACTGTTTCTACTTGAGAAAGGCAAAGAAAACTACTGGAGTATGTAGCAAAAATCTCATTCTGAAGCCGATAATTTAAATTAAATATGTTTGAAAGAAACTTCACTTCAGTTGTACCCTTTGCAGTATTTGATTCCGAAACAAATATATTTTCGTTTAGTGTTTGTAACATTTTTTTAGAAAGCAGCTTCATTACTTCAAACTAATAGATAATTAATATCTTTTTTCCATTCTTACTGATTCTGAAAAATTACTGAAACATTGCGCTCATAATTTCAGTAGAAGCACGACTCTGTTTCTGTATAGTATTTTTTATTTATTTAAAAGATATTTTTATTCAGGCCTATTTGCGTACAAGCTTAACGTGGCCGAATTAGCCGATTTTTTAAATAAACAATTTTTGAAGTGGATCACGTTGTCACTCTTTTTCTAGGAGGAGAAGAGATTCCATTTATTGAAGTGGATCTCGTTGTCACTCTTTTTTCTAGAACGAGTAGAGCTTTCATTTCCCTTGAGGAGCACTTTTTTCGTGGCTCGTCTCGTCATCCATTGCCGCATCGTTGGTTTTGTTGTTGATTTCTGTCTTCTTTTCGTTTTCCTTGTTGTTTCCAGTCTGGAGCTCGTTGCTAGTTGCTGTACAAGCGCCTTTTTTGTACATTGGTTGCAGTTGTTGGTTGGTTTGATAGTGAAACAGGAATACTACGCTCACTAGTTTTCGTTGTTGAACGGTTGACCTTATCTTCGGTTAGAGATCTCCTTTTCGCAGTTTCAGTGCAAGGTTTACCGTAGTGTGCAGGTTGTGCACAAAACTGACATGTAACCAGCTGATTGATATTTAATGTTATCACACTCAACGCTGTGCACCTCGTTATTAACCGGAACGAATGCAATTGCATCGCTCTTACGTTCAAACATAATGTACAGTTAGACGCCTTGTTGAATTGAATCTCACTTACATTATTAGCGTCTAGATGCATTCGTTCTTCAAGTAAGATTTCAATTTCATTTGCTGCTTGTCTAACTTTGCAACGTTTAAAATTCTTACAAATTGAATTTGATCTTGTAGGCCAAGTTTCAGGCTTTGTTAAATCGTATTTGACCATTCCGTACACTCTATTGTTCTCTGCACTGTATTGTCTTTGTTTCTGTTGTTTCGACCGCAAATGATTTTCGACTGTGTCGGGTGAGATGCAAGCACGAACTGAATGTGTATAGTAATGTTTTGACAAATCTCAGGAATGTTTAGTGATTTTTTAACTGATGAATAAGTAAATGAATCTATTTCGTTTTAAAGTTAGACAGCGTGAAATTTTCTAATTATTACCACAATATGTCCAGGGTTTTCGTCAACTAGAAATATCTTCAGAAACTAGGAACATTTTTTTTGCTAAATAACTAACAAAAAGTAATTTATATACTGTTTTTGAAATTTTGTGGTAAAATTCACGTAATCAATGAACTAAAATATGAATAAGGTGCAGAGCAAATTAGTTTCTCTTCGAGCACTTTCTTGCGCACAAAGTACTTTTGGCGAACCTAAAAATCCTGAACACGTTTTGAGAGAGCTTTGTCGCTGTATCAAAAAACATTTGGAAACTCAAAGGCACAGAGTAAGTTTCGTGTCCCTAAAAGTACGTTTGGAGCTTTCGGTAACTTGAAAGTGCGAACTGTTTATCCGAACAAAATATTTCAGGGGCTGCTTAGAAGTTTTTTTTTACGGCGTGTGAGCTTTCAAGTGTGAATAATTACTTAAAAACGAACTATTTAGAACGCTTCTCATGAACGTCCTAAGCCACATTATTTAACTTTCATTTTTTATCCAAACTTTTGATAGCTTAATAACATCTCTAGTAACATGTCTTCTATAAGTTTCGATTCTATTCAGTCCATTGTGCGATCTCACCCCGCAGATAAATACTAGAAACAAGTTTCAAATTTATTGAATTCAATTGAATTGCACATAAGGCACATTTGACAACACTTTCAAGAAAAAATGTTGGTTTCATCAAAACTAACTGCAGACTGGAAACAGTTTTGCAAATTAAGCCATTATTCTGAGTATTAAATTAGTGACGTACATTCATAAAACCTTAATGCTTTGCTTTGCCTCATTATCTAATTATCTGTTTAACTGAAGAAAACCGAAGAAAAACCCCGGGAGATACAGTAAACCAAATCCCTATCACGAAATTAAATCCCACTTGACCATCAGTAGAAACCCCAAATCACTAAATTTCGCCATTTATTCTCGTCTGCTGTTTCGAAATACAGCATTCATCCCTGCAGCTATTATGAAACCGACTCAGTACTGGAGATGTAATTCCCGCTAAACATCAACAAGCTTCAAAATCCTGCTCTTGTAGCCAACCATTTGTTTATTCTCCAGTGGGTTCCTGTTTGTAGAAAAAAATCCTGCACATTTCTATTGACGGAGAAGAACAAAAGAACAATGCAAAGATTCTGTATAACCTAAGCTGTAGGAAATAATTTCGTAAATTACAGACCGTGGTAAAATATATAGAGAGTTGCCTGCTACTGCAACCCCGAGGAGAGCTTTGTGAGGTGAAGCTTCGCTAGTGATGAGAAGCTGGGGATTTGGTACCAAGCAACTCCCTGCCCGGCAATAGATCATGGCCTCATGAGTCACTGCACTGCACTGGAATCATTGCACAATCGTAGTAGGGTCGGATTTGGTTTGGTTTGCTGCTGCAGTCGGTATGATACAGAACCGAAAGCTACAATGGACTGCAGAAACATGCTCCGGTAATAGGAGATGTTCTCCTTGTGCTGGCTTCTACTGGGTGGCGGTTTGCGGTTTCAAATCCATGAAACTTTATATTTAATGTCTGTGGCTTACTCCTATGACTTTTGCCGCTACTTCGAGAATTTCTGAAGTAGCGAAACTAATTGTGTGGAGGAATCCATTTTGGCAGCCATAATACACTCCTATAAACACAATCACAGACAGGACCAATTGCGGAGAGAGAGGTAGCGATTTCGAAGCAGAGGAGTGTAATTTAATTTGAATCTGTTGGATTACAGAAACCAATATAAACTCAGAGAATGGCACCGACCAGAAGATTTCCCTGCCAAGTGTCAGCCAACGCCTTCCGAATGAAGAGACTCTTGGTTGCGGTTTTTGTCCTGTGCTGTGTGCTGCTACATTGGCTAACATACACTTCCTTGCTCTCCTTTTTGGTGCGGTTCGAATACCGCAAGTTTTCTCTTGCTCTGCCAGTGGCAATCAAGTCGAATAAATATCATGGTTATTTATGCTTTTAATCAAATTTTCAAGCCTCCAGCAGTTTTCTTGCTCTGCTGGTACTGCTGGTTTGGCAAAGCATGTGGGAAATCCCCAGCAGAGAAAGGACACTTTCCGGTCCAGCACTTGCACAACATCGGTGCGGATCGGTGCCACCGCAAGAACCGTCCGAGAAGGAAGCCAAAAAAAGCGATTGGACATCCAGTGCTCGTGTGAGTAGCAAAAAACCGCATCCCAAATTAGTGATGGTTGCCTGAAGCTGTGACCCGTTATTAACAGAAAGTGGGATTTTGTCGAAAACAGAAAAACAAAATTCAATCTGTCTTCCGAGAGGTGAAACGTTGGCTTTGAAAAACGATCAGTTCGAAAGTCGGTGGTTATTGTTTCAAGTTTATTTTTATATTCGTATGCTAGTCTGTCAGCTTTCGACACTGTCACTACACGAAAGCCGCGAGGAAAAAGGATGCTTGAGACGTAATAAGATTACTAAACTCATTTGATTGACGACAAACCTTTCAAAGTTTCATTGCCATCATTGAATCGTTTATTTATACACGAACATGAGTAGCGGACACGTTTAATATAGAAGTGATGAATCATTTATGGCAGTCAGCTTTCAAAGAGGTGGGCCAAAAGTTGGGGACGAAACTGTCAAACGTCAAATGCTGTATTCAGTACGAATCGAGTTCTGATCCTGGAAATAAAATATTAAAAGAAACTGATTCAAACGGCCCCTTGATGGATGATGTCATTTGCTCTGTACGAGTAAACATCGTTTTAATTTCTGCTGAGAGCAGTGCAAGACAATTGATGATTGCTTTGTCTCTACGGGAACAATAATTTTGTATCTGGAAGTAGGCCATTAGACTCAACGCAATTGTGTAGAGTCTACACACTTAAAAAAAACCCTGTGATTTTACATCTTCTTAGATGCACATAAATGGAGCGTCGCAGTTCACGCAAATTTACGTCGAAGAACATTTAGTATTGTGTCTAAGACTCCATGGCATGAAATTCATTGCAATAAAAAAAATACTGATAGCAACTACCGCGACTTGAACCGTGAATCATTGGATCGCAAGTACGTCTGTTAATCGACTGAGCCACCGGAGCATGCATCTGCTTGACTGGTAGAAGGTGCGTTTAAATTTATACAGTCGCACCTGCTAGCAGAACGCAAGTTATAGTCGAAACCAGTAAAATTCAAGCTCAACTAACATTAAGTCATTACAAATAAAATCTTCAGTCATTTGACAAATTAGGTCTTTATGAATTATCGTATGAGGGATTAAGTCACCTGTAAAATTCAATTTATTTTGGAGTGCAGCTTTTTTCTCTATCATCAGGTGTTAGAAATCCGTTAGTGTTTAGACAAAATTTCCAAAAAGTGGTATGATTCATATCTACCAATAAATCCGATTCAAGTCATTTGAAAGATTTCCTAGGTTTCTGGGAAAATGCTATCAAGCTAGAGGAAAACTGTAAAAGCGATCTGCCATACTTATAACTATGAATATTCAGCATTTAGGTGCTAAAATTTCGAACCTGAAACTTTTGCATTACGTTTCATATAACGAAACTCTCTTGAACGTAGCGATAAAGCCGCACAGTTTGGAAAAATCTTGTGATTTTACATCTTCTTATTTATATATGATTTGAAAATTACATGACTATTAATCGAACGAAATAAAACAAAAGACCGATAGCAACAGCGCGAGTTGAACCGAGAAACATTAGATCACAAAACACGCCAGTTAACTGACTTAACCACTGAAGCACATATCTGCTTAATGATTAAATGATACATATAAATCCATACAGCAGCACTTTTAACACTCCAAATACCAAGCCTCAAAAAATGTTGGAACGGTAACTTTGAGCTGTCATAGCTCAGCTGTTTTTCAACGAATCTCAATAAATTTTACACCCTCGAATTTTGTGAAGTTCGTAGATTGATTCCAAAACTTTGTAGCAGACGATTGGTAAAGGAAAACCAATAAAAATTTGATTTTTCCCGTTCCAAGTTTTTTTTTCACGCGCCCAATATACCCTATCTGCTTTGCAATTTTCTTTCCTTTGGCATAAACGTCGCATAGAAAATATTAAATACTTCAAATTTACCGAGTCATAACTTTGTTGTTAGTCAACCGAGCTTTAAAATTTGTTCACCATTGGAAACACATCATTCGATTGCTAGTGACACCAGCTACAATTTTCGCTCAACTACTATTCCTGCGCAATCAAAAGAAAACATTAAAAAATCGATAAATTTATAAATATATATGAATTTTTCATTTTTTTTTCACATGTTTGTATATAACTCAAAAATTAAAGCGATGACATGTACATTTTTTTGATTCAAAATATTGTAATCATTACCAGAAACAATGTATTGATGATCAAAATGATATATCCGTTCAAAGAATCTCAAGAAATTTCGTACAAATACAGAGAATTTCTATTATTGGGAAAATTTTGCCAAAAAAAAAAACAAATCAAAACTCTGAAATTTTATGACATACATTTTTTTATTATTTTAGTTGGAAATTTATTATGAACAAAATTTATAAAAAAACTGAAACTGAAAAGTTGCTTAGATCGTTTGTCCAATACAAAAATATAACTATTTTTAAAGTTTTAGGTTATTTACTATTTATTTTAAAATTTTCAGTGAAATCCAAGTTTCAGTTTTTTTTTAAATTTTGTTTATAATAAATTTCCAACTAAAATAATAGGAAAATATATGTCATAAAATTTAAAAGTTTTGATTCGATTTTGTTTGGCAAAATTTTACCAATTATAGAAATTCTCTGTATTTGTACCAAATTTCTTGAGATTCTTTGATCGGATATATAATCTTGGTCATCAATACATTCTTTCTGGTTATGATTCCAATATTTTGAATCAAAAAAATGTACATGTCATTGCTTTATTTTCGAGTTATATACAAACATGTGAAAAAAAAAAATTCACATATATTTATAAATTCATCGATTTCCTAATGTTTTCTTTTGATTGTGCAGGAATGGTAGTTGAGCGAAATTTATAGCCGGTATTACTAGCAATCGAATGATGTGTAAAAATATATAGGTCATCGCTTTGAATTTCGAGATATTTACGATCATTGTAGAAAGTCTCATCCTTTCTTAGGTCATCTATCTATAGTTTTCATTATAACTTTGGGTAGACAACCCTATTTTTAGTTTTTTCCAGTGCATTTTATTTGTGGAAGTAGTACCTTTCCAATAGTGAACAAATTTTGAAGATCGGTTGACTAACAACAAAGTTATGACTCGGTAAAGTTGAGGTTCTCAATATCCGATTCACGATGCAGGTGCCGCATGAATGCAGATAGGGCACATTTTGAGCTTGAAAAAAAACTTGGAACGGGAAAAATCAGATTTTCATTAGATTTTCCTAAACGATGGTCAATAATATTTGTATTATATACTTAAAATAATCTACAAACTTCACAAAATTCGAGAGTGTAAAATCGAAATTATCGAAATTGGTCAAGTAGCAACTGAGCTATGATAGCTTAAAGTTACCGTTCCAACTTTTTTTAGGCTTGGTATTAGGAGTGTTAAGATGCCTAAATTCCGATCATAAAACAGTTTAAAATGAAAAGTGGATCTGTGAGCCGCCGCGACACGCAGTCTCCGCCGACATTTTTATTACACCACTGAGTTTAAGAAAACCCCTTCTTAATCCTTCTAGTGGTATGATAATGCCTTTCACTTGCCATTCCAACGGTCTCTTCGAATCATTTATAAGATTCTATCCCCTGCCATTAATATTGTGAGCCCATCGAATAACCTAATAATATAATAATTCAAACGAGTCTAAATATTTCAAATACTCCCAGGAATTTTGGCGCAATATAACACTGGGATCTGTCGGTTACATCACAACTTATAAGATTACATCTGCCGAATCGGAAATGTTAGCCATAAATCTGCGGATACAAAAATCGCGATTTGTCGGTTAAGTCATTATTATATCTTCGTAGCCGAAAGTGACACCCATTCGATCTTCGAACTTGGTTCACAACCCAAAAGTAGACTTCAAATGACCCTAAGCTTGTGGAAATCGATTCACTTATCTCCGAGAAAATTTAGTGTGTGGAATAAATCTTCGAAAGGTGCACTCATACAAACATTTTCTGATCTTGTCGAATGGTATACAATACTAGGGGTCTCCGAAGCTTCGAAAAAAAGTCGGTTTCTTCTGAAATTCAGTGCGTCGACAATCTTTTTTTCACCACGCCACCGGATTTATTTGATCGAACTGAAGGAAAATAAATTCCTTCACTGATGAATCAGCTGTAATGCCAGCCTATGAAATGTATTCAGAAAGTATGATTTTTTATTGGACATATTTTTAGCTCTCTTATTGTCGAGAAAAAGATCAGAAAAAAACTATCGAAAAAAATTCTGTGCAATATTATTTTTGACACCAGAGAAAATAACTATTAAATTTATAGATTTCAACTACAACATAGGTTTCTAATAATTCGATGAATGGTTCACAGTCCAAATATCAGGTGTACAACTTTGCTTCCGCCGTTTTTTCCCAAAATAAAAAGCTTTATTGCGGGAAAGTACTTAAGGATGTATTATTCAAATTATTGTCCGTTGTTAGCGACAACTTTCTCCCATCTTTCCGGCAATTTTTGTATCCCGGCTCGAAAAAAGAAGTCCTCTTTTGACGCTATCCATGAAGCAATCCCTTTTTCCAACTCTTCGAAGGATTGAAAATGTTGATCTGCCAGGCCGTGTGCCATCGAACGGAATAGATGGAAGTCAGAAGGGGTGACATCTTGGAAATACGGCGGGTTGGGCAAGACTTCCCATTTCAGCGTTCTCAGGTACTTGTTGATCATTTTTGCGACGTGAGGCCGAGCATAATCGTGTTGGAGGATGACTTTGTCATGTCGCTCTTGATATTGTGGCCGCTTTTCTTTCAGCGCGCGACTAAGGCGCATCAGTTGCGTTCTGTTGCGATCTCCTGTAATGGTTTCACCCGGTTTTAAGAGCTCGTAGTAAATCACACCGAGCTGATCCTACCCATGATTTTCTGCGTTTAGGATTATCGTATCGAACCCACGTTTCATCACCGGTTACGATTCGATGTAAAAACCCCTTACGATTTTGCCTTTGAAGCAGTTGCTCACATACAAATAAACGGCGCTCGATGTCCCTCGGTTTCAACTCGTACGGCACCCAGTTTCCTTCTTTCTGAATCGTGCACAGGGCCTTGAGACTTTTTGAAATGGTTTGCACTCCCAACGATTCGGCAAGCTCTCCTTGGGTTTGGCACTAATCTTAATCAAGCAATGTTTCTAGTTGTTCATCTTTGGAGGTTTTTATTCTTCCACCACCATGTTTGTCTTCGACATCGAAATCACCATTTTTAAAACGTTGAAACCACTCCCGAAACGTTCTTTTACTCAGTGCAGCATCACCGTAAGTTTCTGAGAGCATTCGATGCGCTTCAGCTGCATTTTTTTTTTCGAATTGTAACAGAAAAGTAAAACTTCCCGCAAATGGCGAGAATTGGGCACATAAACAGACATTTTCGAGCGTGAATAATATGAAAATAAGAACAACTGTCACTGAAACGGCGATGACAATTCGTTAGGCACTGTACACAATCACTTTAAAGGCATTATCATCTATGTATTTTGACCAGCCTCAGCCGGTACGGCAGAAGCAAAGTTATGCACCTGATCCTAACAAACCTGTTTTACAGAAAATGTAGCGATTATTTGAGGAGTTTCTAGTAGATAATTTAATAAATAAATCATAAATCATATCTCATTATTCACTCTTTATAATTCATTTCTAAAATGGAAGAGACATTTTTTAAGAACAAACCGATGCATTATAAATCGCACAATATATAAAAGATTTAAGGACTAGATTTGCGAAAACCCTACAATAGCAAAAATTAAATTATTTTTCCGTAGACTACGAGTGACGCACTTTTGTATCGTAAACAATCTTTTCAAAACTTTCAATCACATATTCAAAATGGCTTCCCAGATATTTTACTGAAAGCTGTTAGTTAGGAAAAAAAATTTCTGCAATTTTTTATAAGGAAAATAATTTCCGGAAACCTTGAAAAATTTTGAATTGTCTCTTTTTGCAATTGTCGTCAATTGTGTATTAACACAGCAGAAAACATTAAATCTACCGGTGCTGGAAATCTACATACGACACAATTCAAAAAAACCCTTCTTATTCCACCTAGTGATGTGATAATGCCTTTCTCTTGCCATTCAAATAATCTCTTTAAAACATATGTAAGATTAAGTATGTTTACGCATTTCAGACGTGTTTAAGATTTTCGAAATTGATTCTTTCATCTCCTTTTAAACTTCTGAAACTTTTAGATTTGTACATACTTGTGATACGAATTTCGATATTTAAGCTTCTCTTCGCCACCCTCGTGTTCAAGTTTTGTATGCATTCAGTTATTTTTATAGCATAGAGTTTCTCTACCATTCTGTGATTTCGGTTGAAGCGATAATCTTTTTCTCACAAGATAAGAGCATACCAATTAAAGCTTCAAATCGTATTATGGCACTTTTTGTCTTGCTGTCTAGCAACAACCTACCTCTAGCATGCTACGCGTAGGACTGAAACGTTAGCTATAATTTCGCATCTATTTATTGATTCGCGTGCTGCCAACAGCCTCGCTTTTGCATCGATGGACCAATCAAAGCGATGCTTTCTCATTGATATATCGCTTACTCCTATATCATCTATGGCAGAGAAATCCGGTATGCCGGAGATTTTTAGCAGACAAAATAGGACACTGGCAGCTATTAACAAACATGTCAATAATATACAATCAAAAATATATGGCTATGAACATTCAAATCATTACGTAGAAATATTTCCAATCAATTGATGAAACAATATTACTGATTGAAACCAAACTGACTTAGCTGTAAGTGTTCAAAAACTGGCCACATTTCTACTTGTATTTACCCTTGAGTTTCTAAGTTGCACCCCTATATAGAAAATAAAGATGTGTTCCACAAAACAAAACACCGGAACCAAATATAAAATTACATCTCTCAAACCGGAAACCTTCCAAATTTGTTAGCTTTCAAATAAGCCCCAGTTTGTTGAATTCGTTGAGTCATCTTCGAAAAAAATAACCTGATGAAAAATCTGCGATTATTAACTAACATTATTATACCATTATTTCCATTATTATACATACCTTTATTTCGAATTCGATTCACAATTCAATAGTAGCTTCCGAACGAGACTAAGCCTTTTAAAATCAGCTCAGCCATCTTCTTTAAAAATGAGTGTTTCTTATCACTCACCACCACAACGCGTTTTGTCGGGTAAGTCACTGATACCATTACATCTCCGGAACTGGAAATGACAGCAATTCGATCTTCGAATTCAATCCACAAACCAATAGTGGATTTCAAAGTAGACAAATCGGCTCAGCCATCTCTGAGAAAATCGAACTGTAAAAAACAACACGTTTTATCGGTAACGTCACTTATAGTATTATATTCGCGGAACCAGATGTGTCAGCCACTTGATCTTCAAACTTGATCAATGGTCCAACAGTAACTTTCAAACGAGCTCGAGCTTGTTGAAATGGGTCAGCCGTCTCCGAGAAAATTGAGCAGTAAAGAAACTTTGAAAAGTACACGCACATACACACACCCAATATTTTCTGAGTCAATTGCTATAAAACACTCCAAGGCTCCGTTCAAAAGTCAGTATTTCCAACAATTCTGTAAACTTTCTATAGAGGAAGGCAAAACACTTTTCGTCAAATTGCTGAATTTTAAAAGAATGACTTAAATCTGTAAAAATTTGAATGTTTTATCACCTAAAATATATCAGAATGCATGAACCATTGACTGTAGAATGCGACTTTCTCACAATTTTTCTGTCGGATGTTGGTCTCAAAAGATGTAAGTTTACTCGATTTGTTAAATGTTTGTATGTTTCGTTTATTTTATTCCGGCTTCAAAATTGTAAAACTACAACACGTTTTGTGGAATAGCCATAAATTCAATATAATAATTTGTTTTTGTCAATATTATTATCATACTGAAATTTAATTTTTCAAACTTGTTTACCATTTTCCGATGTTACTACACACTTCCAAAAATTCGCAGAAGTCGGTGATTTTTTTTTATTTTTTAATAAAATTCTGAATTTGAATGGATCTTCGGATTTAAAAAAGAAACAACACCAATTTTCAAATTACGATTGTTTCTTACGGATTTGTATATTTTTCACCGAAACGAGTGAAGCAGATTAGAACCAGTGGCTATGGTTTTATTGTCCTACATATCCACGAAAAAAAAATGTTTATCAGTAGCAACCGATGAAAATTTAAAAATATTGCGACTTAATGTCCCGTTATCACGACAATCAGTATTTGCAGAAGTTTGGTAATTGACAGACAATTTTTCCATACGGACAGTATGATTTTTACCGTACTCGGCTGCTATTCTGATTTACTGTATGAATTGTAATATTATTTACAGAATTCCGTAATGAACACATGCCTAAAACTGATTCTCCGGCAAAAATTTGCAAAATTTTGGTAAAATGAATGTACAGAAATATCTATTATTTCTGCTGATTACCGTAATTTTTCGTCAAAAAATTATCAAGTGAGTTATTAGTGAGTTCATATTTACATATATTCGTAATAGTGCGTAACATTTCAATTACTTCAAATTAATTTCAAAAATGGGGGTCCGAAGAATGGTTTCAAAGAGGCCTGTGATATAGTAAGTGTAGGAAGATCATAAAATCATTAGCATCAATCGAAAGAAAATCATTTTTTCCAGATACAGAAAAGCATAGCGATCGATAGAAACAAACTGTGATTGATGGCGGGATTCCAAGTTTTTGAATAGCGATAACCCTTGCTTTTCTCCAGCCACCTGACTCAGAATTACCTTCAAGGAACTTGTAAAATAAATTCAGCTAGTGCTTTTTGGCAGATTATTCTACAAGTTGATTTATTTTTGTCGTGAATACGACTTACTTTACTATGGGGTGCCTTTTCAAAATTAGCCATATGGAAGAATGGGCAGAACTTAATCGTGAATATCTTGACTTGTATTAATGGTAGCAACATAATTCTTTCACCATTTCATCAAAAATATGATCAGGATTATATTTTGAACAATGTGAGATAACCACAAACAACTCAAAAATTAAGTTTTCTCAAAATTTGAAAATAATGCGGAAAACTCTTTACTTTCGCTTGGATTTTTCGCGCAAGGACGACGATTTTGAGGTAGTCAGGCACATATCTTCAACTGAATGCGTATAAAAGGGAAACCGTGGTTGAAAATCGATCATTTCTTTTCGTGCGTTCGGTGGAAGCAGACGTCGTGGGAGATGAACCATCAACCAGCAGCGACGGAGAGTGCACCTTTTGCGTGGTTAAAACCTCAAACGCTCAGGTAGCAACTCTCATTCGCTTGCTGGCCATCAAGGCGAGAAGACTGCCATCGCGAGAGTTAAACCATCAACCAGCAGCGACGGAGAGTGCACCTTTTGCGTGGTTAAAACCTCAAACGCTCAGGTCGCAACTCTCATTTGCTTGCTGGCCATCAAGGCGAGAAGACTGCCATCGCGAGAGTTAAACCATCAACCAGCAGCGACGGAGAGTGCACCTTTTGCGTGGTTAAAACCTCAAACGCTCAGGTCGCAACTCTCATTCGCTTGCTGGCCATCAAGGCGAGAAGACTGCCATCGCGAGAGTTAAACCATCAACCAGCAGCGACGGAGAGTGCACCTTTTGCGTGGTTAAAACCTCAAACGCTCAGGTAGCAACTCTCATTCGCTTGCTGGCCATCAAGGCGAGAAGACTGCCATCGCGAGAGTTAAACCATCAACCAGCAGCGACGGAGAGTGCACCTTTTGCGTGGTTAAAACCTCAAACGCTCAGGTCGCAACTCTCATTCGCTTGCTGGCCATCAAGGCGAGAAGACTGCCATCGCGAGAGTTAAACCATCAACCAGCAGCGACGGAGAGTGCACCTTTTGCGTGGTTAAAACCTCAAACGCTCAGGTAGCAACTCTCATTCGCTTGCTGGCCATCAAGGCGAGAAGACTGCCATCGCGAGAGTTAAACCATCAACCAGCAGCGACGGAGAGTGCACCTTTTGCGTGGTTAAAACCTCAAACGCTCAGGTAGCAACTCTCATTCACTTGCTGGCCATCAAGGCGAGAAGACTGCCATCGCGAGAGTTAAACCATCAACCAGCAGCGACGGAGAGTGCACTTTTTGCGTGGTTAAAACCTCAAACGCTCAGGTAGCAACTCTCATTTGCTTTTCGGTAGTCGTAACGAGAAGTTCAAATTTCAGATATTAGTTCCGCAATATAGGTTTAGTATTCAGAGCCTGCGTGCTAAAACTGTATTCCGGAACTAATTTCAGTTTCGAAATTGCAGTTCTAGAATTCAAACTGGATTCTGAGTCTGTTATTGGTTCTAAATTTAGTTCTTGAACTCAGGGTCCAGTTCTTTATTCCAGACTTCTTCTATTCGGTTCTTATTAGAACCATAATAATACTCGTAAAGAATTATGCGGAAATTTACTTTACTGTACTCTATACAACTCATTCTGGTAGTCATGGCGGTCTTCAAGTTTCAGAGCTTAGTTCCGGAATATGGGTTTAGAATTCAGAGTCTGCGTGCTGAACTAACTCAACTCGTCACTCTTCATCACGAACGCTTTCATAAAAAGTTCTTTTCAGAGCCACCATTTTTTATTATAATGAACTATACTGCTTATTTCATAATATTAAATTGCGTTTCAGAATGTTTGATTTAACTAATATGTAATTTAGTCTAGGCGCATCGTTTAAATTTTTTAAATTTGCACAATTCAAACAATCGATCAACTACCAATTCGAATTCGGAAGCATAAATAAAGCGTGTCATATTCGTATTCACGACATCCAGTTATGTCTTTGACATTACACACCCGTACTTTTTCAGTCCAGGGGCGTCGAGGGAAAATTCGGGCCCGTGGTAACTTTAATATTATGGACACCTATACTTGAAAAATTTCTTTAAAAATTATGGGCATGGAAATTGAGAGATATGCTTCTATTATTAATATAATAGACAAAAACAATTTTAAATCTTTGAATTTCAGGGTCCCCCTGAAAAAGTTCGTAGACTGGGGGATTCTCCCCTTTCCCTCATCACTCTCGGCGACTCAAGTTCAATCTAGGACTGGAACTTCATTGCTACATGACAGTAGCACAATTAAGAGCCCTTCATGTTTGTTATCGCGACGATGAACGATAGCTCAAAACTTTGAGAAATATCAGCCATTTGAGTAAATAAAAATATCGATTTTTTAAATGTCTTGTAGAAATTTTGTTTTTCTGGAAATTTTTGACCAAACATCATTTTTTTTGTCTATTTTATGCGGTACCTATCCGCTGGTTAAAGGAAACTTCATTGTTTTTAACATTTCTGTTATGGTTCAGAAACACCAGATGAAATTTAGTACTCAAAATATTGTTCAAACTTGTCATTTTTACTGAACAACACTTATACCTGATATGAAGGAAATATTACGCAATGATAGACAAACCGATCCCATGTTCCATAAAAAACATCATTCAAAAGGATCTAAAACGCTAATCCAACTCGTTTCATTCGTTGAGACTTCATCATCATTATCGTTGCTTTGGGTTTAGCCGGGGAAAAAAACGGCTATTCGGTCGTAGAGACTATGGCCGCGGATACCCGTCTCCAGTGTATGGCCAGGATTATGCACTAGGAAACGGCGTGCACGAGTCAAAAGTCACTGACGGTAGTTACAAATCATTAAACGTGTCATAAACATTACGAACGTTTTTTTTTTAACTACGATAGCATTTTCTTTTTCTTTTTGCTGCTCTGACTGCCGAGTTGATTGCCGTGCCTTTCGAGTTTCCCACTCGAGAAACCTACCGTCGCCTGGCAGCCGCAGACCAATTCCATGATCTGATGCTGTTTGGACGTTTGTGCTGTGTTCCGGGTCCGTAACCATGTGGCAAAGTGTATGTAAGGCAACCGGCTCAACCAAAGGCGTCCTTAAAAATCGAGCAGTGAATCGCAGAATTATTATTTCAGCATCACCCCAAAACCTACCGGGCGCGGGATATGATGAAGTATAGCAAGCACGTGGTATCAAGAGTGCTGCTGGCTGGAATGACCTCCTTGGGAGGAAGAGAGTATCGCCAAACACAGACCGGAAAGAAGGGGGGAAAAGGGGAATGACAACAGTTCCGGAATTCGTGTCATGCGAACGGAAATTCTGCAGTGGCAACAGTGGTTTTTCATGCTTGCGACTGTTTCAGTCAAGTGTTTTACAGAGAGATCGGCTTGAGGGGATTACGAGTGCACTTTAACGTATACTTAGACCGAACAGACTACAACATTAAAGCATTCATCTTTGCTTGGGTTTATAGGGGTTGGGAACCTGCTGTGTCGGAAGAGCCAAAAACGCTTTTTTTTTCAAATTTCTAACATTTATAGGTGACAAAAAATATTTTCTCCAAATGGCTTAACGTGAAAATTGTGAATATATTTGTGATAACAAGATTTACTATTTGCTTATCTTCATATTTTAAAAACAGTACTGAAGTAATTCGTACCGACAGTTTCGCTGGTTTTATCTCAATACCACTTTGGAAATTGTAAATTGCTCTGAAGAACTTCTTTGAAAAATCAAAGCAAAAAATATGACCAAATTAGGACTGTCTTATACTGATTTCGATAAAACATACACAATTCGAAAAAATCTTGTAATTTTACATCTTATAAGATGCACATAAGTGGAGCATCGTATTTCACATAAATTTATATTCAAGAACATGTGAAATTGTGTGCTTCGAAAATTACATGGCTTGGAATCGAACGAAATAAAAACAAAAGATCGATAGCAACAACGCGACTTGAACCGAGAAACATAAGATCACAAAACAGGCCAGTTAATCGACTGAACCACAGAAGCCCATATCAGCTTGATGGATAATTGATACATATAAATCCATACAGCGGTACTTGGTAATCGAGTGTAAATTACATTCGGAGCCTGTAAAAATTCTGTACGAGTGGAATATTACTTCATTTGAAAAGTAAAGTAGTTATGAATTGTATCGTTTGTAGAAATATGTCACCTGTAAAAATTAATAATTTTTTTTCTGTGTACATTTTTAGTATGACAATTATCTTTTTTCACGAATGGAGAGACGAATTTTACTCAATACTGAATTGAGTTTGTAAATGTTCGTTTAAAACCTTTGATTGAAAGCAACATCTTAGCGTTAATGCGCTTTTTTATTCATTTTCAAGAATTCAAGTTTTTGGTGAAAAATAGCCAACTGTTCATCAGAAAATTATTCTACACGACAAAATTCTAATCGGTGTAGTGTGGAAACTGTTATTTGTCAAAAAAGGGTATCGAAGAAAAAATTCAAATAAATCTAATAAAAAAAGTTCCGATTCAACAACTTACAAGTGGTTGTATATTTAATTCATAAAAACTGTTCTTGTATGTGTAGACATGTTGAAACAACTTAATTCATAAAAAGTTTGAAATCTTTGAAGAGAGCGTTTTATATGTAGAATCGTGTTCTATTGTTAAACATTTTCAGAAGCTTAAAGGTGTCAAAGTGCCTAAAATTACTTCAGCTCTAACTTATTTATTTCTAAATTCACATCAGTCAAACTATCATCAAATGTGGACTTTGAGTTGAAGTTTAATATAACATCATTACTAGAAAAATAAGAGACGTTGTTTATATAATTTTTCGGTTCATTTTTTAGTACTTGAGTACTTTTTTTTTATCAGTGTATGTTTTTAGAGTGTTAAATCGATTTCCTACAACTTTTTTTCGGCACGGTTTTTAGAATTAAAAGTTTTTGAGCAACATAGCTTTGAATAAAGTGCATCCAAAAAAATATTCGCCCATTTTAAAAGCCACTCTTGAGTCGGATTGATCTCTGCGTTTGTGAAAATTAATAGTTTGTTATACTGAAGACATGTGCATTAGATCGTTTTGATCGTAAAATCTGAAGTCTGAAGTAAAATCGTAAAATCTGTCGGGTTTTGTCATACCAATTAGCTTCAATCGAAACAGTGGCGTACCGAGAAAATTTGTCGCTCGGGGCGAAATAGGCTTTGCGCCCCCATCGTTCGTTTAGTGACCGAAAAAAAAAGCTCAACTCCATCTCCCGGGAGATGACTTGAACGAGTAAGAAAACAGATCCCCCAAGGATTGGTTTCTGCTCCCTTAAAAACGTTGCACCCGGGGCGAGCGCCTCCTACTGTTGTAAATTTCGGCACATACACACACAGACATTTTGCGTACTCGACGAACTGAGTCGAATGGTATATGACACTCGGCCCTAAGGGCCTCAGTTCAAAAGTCGGTTTTCACAGTGATTGCATTGCCTTTCTATATGAGAAAGGCAAAAAGTGACAACGAGATCCAGTAATACAATTTTTTTTTTGTTCAGCCTAAGAGTGATTTAACCGACCTCCACCTAGTGGTGTAATGATGCTGTTCTCATTTTAATTTTCTCTTGTATATTGCAGCAGAAATTCCCCGAAATACTACAATTTAAAAAAGTTCAGAAATAGTTTTGAAAATTTCTGTTGCGTAATACTACTACATTGACATACTACATTTGAACTTAAGTTAGTAAAAATCTATTCAATCATATGTGAGAAAGTGAAGTGAGCTCCATTTTATCATATTTGATTATTATTGGCGGTCCTTCCGGAACCGAAAGCTGGATATCCGCATAGTGACATTCGGTTCATTCAACCATGCACTAATATGACCTACACACAAGGATGGCTTTTATCGTATCAAAGAACGCTCACCAGCAACTCTTCACACGATTGAATCAGTGCCATCAAAGAGAGCCGGATATCCTCGCAACAACAAAAACCCGGCATGGCTCATTTAACATAGAATAGACACCAGTGCGAGAGCGAATTTCTCTCGATGACATTTCTGAGAATCAAAGCTTAGCACGCTACTGTGGGGATCCTCTCTGAAGCAACAAACGGTCGCTTATTCTCGTATCGCGATCCGATTCTATACAGGTAGTTAATAAATGCGATAGAATCATTTCTCTATTGCCGCTTATTCTAACTATGTGCATATAATCTTTGCATAAGTTGTGTCTATGAAAATGTCTGTGAATACTCCACGCAAGTGTTCTGATATAGTGCACCTAGTATGACAATCATCATCGATTCGATTTTCTGCGATAATTGTCAACTTGCGATTCTCTCTTGGGAAATTCCACACAGCAACGATCATTATCAGACTGTAATTTTTTTTAAGGGCCGTGAAATACTCAGAGTATGAAGTGGAGCGAAGAAATGTAGAAAAATTCTCTCGCGGTTCATGCATTGAGAGACTCGAGTTCTTGTAGCATCTTCTACCGGATTGAAAATGTTGTATACAATATAGATAGCAATATAGAAGCTTCTGTCAAATTTTCGGCAATCACCAACACTGCCTGCACTTTTTTTTACGATTCTCTATGGCGATTTGAATTTAAAAAAAATGTACCGCTGATCTGACTTGAGCAAAATTCAGCAAATCATTTATGGGACTTTCAATGGTTTATTTAGTTACAGAGTCTCATGGTATGCAAACTAGAGAAAATCACTAGCCAATATAAAGAGGTAGCTTATGAACGAAGTATTCCTGAAATTGACGTTTTCATACTGAGCACCCTATCTCCGAAAATAGGGATTTGATCCGAATGAAATTTGGGATATTCTTATGGTATATTAAGAACTTCCATGTCCGAGAAAAGTGAGTGACCGTGAGACCTTTTATTTGAATCTAAGTTGGTGAAAATCGGCTCAGCCATCTCTGAGAAAAGTGAGTGACATCATGTTTACATTTTAATGCATAATTTTCAACATTTTTGGAGCATGTCACCCTGTAATTCCGGAACCGGAAGCCGGATCCAAATGAAATTCAGGAACTTTGTATGGGACCATGAGACCTTTCATTTGAATCTAAAAATCTCCGAGAAAAGGGAGTGACAATATTTGCCACACACACACACACACACACACACACACACACGCGCGCGCGCGCACACACTCACACACACGCGCACACACACACTCACACACACAAACACACACACACACACACACACACACACACACGGGTTCGCACGAATGGGTAGAACTCAATATTTCTTGTTGTTCTTCACACAACAACATATTTTTTGTATCACAGAGAAAACTTTATTTTCAGATTTCAGGCTCTGTACTACGTTCCAAATACAAAACTAAGTAACTAAGTTCAATGCAGCATTTAGTTCCAGAATCCAGATTCAGAATGCTGTCCCAAATTCAGAACCCTGGTCCACTACTATTCAACTTATGAGAACCATTACCAATATTTGTTGGATCTTTGGAAGTGTGAATGAAGCGTGTCAGTTTGTTCTCGTATTCACGCTAACCAGTTATGACTGTGATATTACCGACCCGTTCTTTCTCATATAGAAATGTACACATCAAAAAAATTTTAATTTTAATCCTTCATACGATGTAATTCATAAAGACCTAATTTATCAAATCACCGAAAATTTCATTTGTAATGACTTAATGTTAGATTAGTTTGAATTTTACCCGTTTTCGACTATAACTTGCATTCTGCCAGCAGCTCAAGCAAATGTTGCTCAGTCGATTAAGGGGGGTAGGGTCTAAACTACGTAAAAATCATCATTTTGCGAACTTTTTCCAGAATTATCGTTCAACAAAATCAATTCAAATGTTTTGCATGATAAAAAGCATCATTCGAACAACATTTTGTATTTATTTTCGTGGAAAAATATTGAGAAATAAGTCATCTACATAAGCTGTAAAATTACAGGATTTTTACGAAGTGTGTATTTATTTTCTTCAAGCACATCGCAAAACGACCCAAATCATACTTTTGGAAAGCTTTTGCATATTTTAGTGAAGGAAGAGATAGGAATATTGAGTCCATTTCTATTAGGAATTTTATAAAAAGACAATGACCTCTTTTATTTCAACATTGACATTAACGACGTTTGTGTCGAAGGAATGGTTAAGTAAATACTGAGTACACATGACTGGGAAATAGCTATGGAGGAACGATTTTTAAGTAGAATATTTACGTGTAGAACTAAAGAGTCGTAGCCTCACATATACAGGGTCAGCCATGTAACTTTTTTTTTAAACATGCAATAAAACACAAACGGTTCATCCTATTTCAAAATTTTTGTTTCATATTAAAGTACAGTACCGGAAGGTTAATCGAAGAATATAATTTCATTCAAATGGCTGCCTCGGCTGGACTTGCAGTTCGCCATACGGTCGGTCCAGTTTTTTAGTACATTTTCGATTGTGTGCAGCTTTATTTCAGCTATGGCTGCACGAATGTTGTCCTTCAAGGCTTGAATTGTCTCTGGCTTGTCCACATAACACTTATCTTTGACAGCCCCCCAAAGATAATAGTCTAACGGCCTCAAATCATAGCTCCGAGGCGGCCAAACGACATCCGAATTTCGACTTATAATTCGATCTTTGAAGACTGTGAGCAGAAGATCGATCGTAGCGTTGGCTGTGTGGCACGTAGCGCCGTCTTGTTGGAATCAAATGGTGTCCAAGTCTTCCCCTCAAGTAACGGGAAGAACCAATCGCTAATCATGGCGTGGTAGCGCTCGCCATTGACCGTGGCGGCGGCTCCTGCCTCATTTTCGAAGAAAAATGGCCCAATGATGCCGCCAGACCAAAATCCGCACCAAACCGTCACTCTCTGAGGATGCATCGACTTCTTCATGATAACGTGCAGGTTTTCCGTCCCCCAGATGCGACAATTTTGCTTATTAACATACCCACCGAGATGAAAATGTGCCTCATCCGAGAAGATGATTTTTTGGCACACATTCCGCAACATTACCATAATTTTCAAAGTAAAACTGCACTATTTTCCCGCTTTCCCAAGCGTATACACAACCATTTTCGTTCAGCGGAAGGTTAAAACTAAGTTTCTGTCAAATCAGAAGTGACATTAAGGTTACCAATGTCAAAATAACCGCTAGTTCAAAAAAAATGTTAGATGGTGGACCCTGTACTAAGGTTTGAAAGTTTACAGTAGAAGATATTCCTTAGTGGATTAGCATTATAGCTCACCTAATGGATATTATGCTTGTTTTATTAAGTATGAATAGAGTTGAAATTCTACTTATTTAGTAATTGAAAACAGGCATTCGATGATCATTGAATTCACTCACAAATAATGCCACATTTTTGCTAATGTTGCACATAAAAGTAACAGTCTGTAAACAGAGAGAATTGGATTAAACATTCACCTCAGAACATTGCATTCTTCGTTGAGTGTCCCCTCCTCCACGATTCTTTCGCTTTTTCTGGTCATAAAACCGTATTGGTATACACGAATGCATGTAATTTAATTTCTACGTCATCTACTGAGAAGAACATAGAATGCAATTTCCTCTAATAGACAAGCACGTTTCATTGTTCAAGCGGATGAAGTCCCACACTCCAAAAGAATATACATTCCTGAAATCGACTCAAACTCCAAAATCGAATTGAATGTTTGTCTTTTGTGTGCGGCCACCGATGTATGGATGCTCGCATATTTATATGCAAACGAAGCCGAAATCGGGACCCGACCATGGCCGGAGTGCTGGCGGAGCCCGGAAAGAACATTCGATATTTTCCACTTTATTTTAGTGAGCTGGCTGAACTCGTCTGCCGCTGTGCTTCGGGGCCAACCAAAAGTGCCATTTCCTGGGAAGAACACATTTTCCAACGAGCCGTGGTGCACCAAGATTCGAAAGTATTCGGTGATAGATTTCCCGTATGTTCGGTTTTCGCCACCAACGGCCACACACACACACACCCATCGGAGTGAAACCCATGCATCTGTTTACGGAGAGCTTTCGCATCCCCCCAAAGAGCCGCAACCGGAACTAAAATGTATAGGATTCGGAAAACGGAAACCCATGTGTTATTGTCTACCGGAGAGACATATTTATCTTTCGCTCGAGACGCTCCCGGAGACAGTCGAAAATCTATTAAACCGAATTTTGTGTATGCATTGGAAATTGAAAGAAGGTTCACCCGGGGAAATTCACTTTCTTACAGACTGACGGTTAGCAGTAAGGATGGGTGCATTCGATAAGAGAAAAATACCATGGTACTCTTGTATAACTACGGCAAACATATACTGGTGGGATAATTCAGTGTTCGAAGAACACAGCACATAACAAGAAGCAGATCCTGTGGATTGTTTTGTGTTCTTTTCTTCCAAACGAACAGGAAACAGGAAGCGAAGGATTCGAGTGGAAACCAAGCATTGTAAAACAGATACCGCTGGCTGTGAGCGGGAGTTTGATTTTTCATTGCGTTTTGCCAAAAGCGTATTCGTTTTTCCAGTGCTCGAAATGGAAGTAATGGCGCGAGGGGAAAAAGTTGATCTTTCTGCTCTGGACTATTTCATCACGAACTCATATCCCTTGAGGGGTATGACTGCATGGACTCTGAATGATTTGTGTACTACGCCGGTATGGATAAAAGCTTGGACGAAAGAGAATTATTGTGAATTCATGAGGTCTTGTAAATAGCACGATTGTTTAGATTTCTAAGCCCTAAGATGCTTGAGTTTTTCTTTTCTCGATCAATTCTGCCCGCGAATTTTTCTCGTTGGATGTTTGCAGTACCATAATAAATTTTGGATAATCGACCCTTTGCGTATTATTGCACACATTTAATCATTCGAATCACGGGGAGATTGGACTTTATTTGAAGCAGATTTGTCTTGTGTACAAGAATTAAAGGATGTTTTTTAAGAGCATACTAATTTCAAATTTAAATAAAACACATACCAAATTTTCGGTTGATTTTTCAGAATGCCGTAAGAGCAAGTGACTGTTTCTCTTTGTTTACTTTTTCTTTTATCTATTACCAAGCGGTATCTACGTTTATCACTCAACTCTTTGCATAAAGTGATACCCGAAACTTTCGACATTCAAACAGAATTGTGAAACCTAAGAAAATCTTTATAATCAAATCACAATAATCGAAAGAGAAAGTATACAAAGAGAAACTGTCACTTGGTCTCACGGCCTTTTAAAAAACCAACCGAGAATTATGAATCGGCCAAACTTTTTTTGGCATTAAAAATGCCTTACTCTTCACTATACGGGGCCGGAGGTCAATAAAAAGTTTCAAAAATAGTCGCGTAACCTTTTTGTGTCATAATTTTGAACGTTAATAACTCAGTCATTTGTTGATGGATTGATATAATATAACAACCCGTCGATTCGAAAACTTTTAACTTAAACATATATGGCAACATCGTTTCAGTATTTCAATAGCATACTATTGAAAAAATAGTTAGAATTGACCTATGTTTTCATCCACCAATCCCAGCAGAGCAAATTGACGTCATTTTCTTGTTCGGCATAGGAGGCTTTGCGTCATGCATAAAAACACCGCATCATTCTGCGTAATGTAAAGAGGAATCTATAAATATATGCTACAAATCATTTCTTGATTTCAGCTGATGCTTGACTGTGAATGAAACAAGTAGCTCGTCCAGTGCACAGTGGTCCGGATCCACAATTTAGGGGGACAAAAACATTTGTGGCTTACCCGTATGGCCGTATGAATAAAATGTAGTAAAGTCTGTTGTTTGTAGTATCTTCTCAAAAACATAGTCCACGAGTAAAACACGTTTGGTATGAATAAAAAAACAAGTTCGAACATGTAGTTAAAGCTACCATCGAATTTGAGCATTTATTGTATGCCGTATCGACTCGGATCCGGAAAAGTTGGCATAAACATGCACGAAGCAAGAGACGTACTTACATCTATAAAAATGCCACTTTTTTAATTTCTGTACTTCACTTTATCAGCAAACACACGAGTAGCAACCTCTAAAGTTACCTACCGAAAAGTTGTAGTAAATACTACAGTTTGTAGCATGTTTTGACAAGAACGTGATCCACACGTAGCTTTTACTACCGAAATTCAAGCATGCTACGTTTTATTCATACGGCCCATTGAATTGAATTGACCTATGTTTTCCCGAGCCAATGACAGTCGCAGTGAATGATATCAAACTCTCGTCCGATTTGCGCAGTAAGGAGTGTATCGATAAGTAGTTAGCAACATTCAAACAGTTATTACTCTGAAACGCGGGATTTGGCCAAGCAGTTCAACACCAGCATCGGGATGATTGACCGGATCAAAGTTCGGATCTCCCTGAAAACGTACAAGAAACAGGGGGTGCCGAAAAAGTCCCTGGTACAGCAAGTTCAGGCCAAAACAAGAGCGCGAAAACTGTATAACCGGATTCTACAAAATAAAGACGGATGCATCCTGATCAAAGACGAAACCTACGCCAAGGAAGACTCTCGAGCGCTGCCCGGACCGAAATATTATACGAAATCGGTGTACCAGGACCTGAACGACGCTGACACCACGGTGGCGATGGAAAAGTTTGTGCAGAAGGTGTTGGTCTGGTAAGCAATTTGTATTTGTGGCACTTTCGGAAGGAAGGTACAATTTGTATTTGTGGCACTTTCGGAAGGAAGGTACATGCAGGAGTTCAAAAAAAACCTGTACAGCTGCCACCAGGAAAGTAACAAAAGTAACTGTGCAGAATTTAATTAAGAGTGTCAAATCCAAAGTGCGAGCGTTTCACAGAAACTACGATTTTCTTTAATATAATCAGTGAAATGCATAAAAATGTAATTTTTCTACGATATATCGGAAACTGATGTCAAAATATGTTTTTTTCGCTTTTTTATTCAATAATCAATGTTGCTAACTACTTTTCGATACACTACTAATGAACTATAGCACAGAAGGGAATCTATAAATATATGCCCGAATACATTTCTGCTATAGTTTACCCATGACTTATCTGGATTCTCCGGCAACTAACAGGCCAACTTAGAATTGCGCTTGTATCTCTGTGATTTATTGATAAGTTTTCCTCATTTAACTTGATTCGGCAAAGTTTAAAAATGTCTCAATTTGTCAACGGGTAGTTTGCATACTGAAATCTCCATTTACATACGAACAACACGGTGGCGCGCAAATAAATTCAGTAAAAAAGTTGTGTTATGATGATAATAATAGATAATTATTTTTCATGTAATGTAGCAAAAATAATGCAATGCAAATCGTTAAGCAGTATCGATTTGAACAAGCTGTTGTCCCACCAGGATTAAAACGCTTCAAAAGATTAGGAACTTAGTACAAATGAGTTGCACAGACTCACATATATAGAATTATCAGTGCAAAAGTGAAAATCAATTTAAGTAACAAAATATGTTCTGCGGACTGTGTCACATATTTTTTTTTTTCTTTGTATTGCTGCCATTCTATTTTCAGACACTTTCCGAAGATTATCGACGCTTTTAAACGAAGGATTATTAAAATTACACTATTATTGAGTTTATTGGTTGACGGTTATTCAAATTTTTCACATTTCAAAATATTTAAAATCTTCTCTAATCGCTGTTTATAAAATGGTAAGGTTTGTACGTTCTCTGTCTTGAAAATTATTTTTATATCATAATAATTTCGAATCATCGAAACGCGGAATAGTTTCCAATTTTCGTCTAATAAGTCAATTAAGATATTGAATCAGTGGAACTACAGTGAAATTAAATTTCACTTTTGTTTGTTTAAGGTTTCGTCAATCTTAATTAATGAAATATACAGACTCTCATTTAAAATATTTGACATCCCTGTTCCACCTACATATAAAAATATTTTCAAAAATCTTATCGTTGATTGAGTACGCAGTTTTCTGGAATCTCGATTGTTTTTTAATTTCTTGAACAACACAATCATTCATTGTAAACTACCAGAGAAGATTCGGAGTGCATGAACCAAGTATATTTATTATTAAATTCTTTCATTTTCTCACAAAGCATTTTGAAATGACACCCATACACATATCAATACTCTTATTTTTGCATTGCGTGGGAGCGTTGCCGATAATTGAATGTGTTAGTGACAAGAATGGCTTTTATCGTATCAAAGAACATTCGCTGGCAACTCTTCACCGATTGAATCAGTGCCATCAAAGAGAGTTGGAAATCATCGCAACAACAAAAAACCCGGCATGGCTCATTTAACATAGAATCGACACCAGTGCGAGAGCGAATTTCTCTCGATGACATTTCTGAGAATCAAAGGTTAGCACGCTGCTGTGGGGATCCTCTCTGAAGCAACAAACGGTTGCTTATTCTCGTTTCGCGATCCGATTCTATACAGGCAGTTGATAATTGCTATAGAATCATTTTACTATTGCCGCTTATTCTAACTATGTGCATATAATCTTTGTATAAGTTGTGTCTATGAAAATGTATGTGAATACTCCACACAAGGGTTTTGAAATATTGCAACCTAGTATGAGAATCATCAAGTCGAATCGGGGACGGGTGTAGCGTAATGGGTAAGTCGATGCCTTTCACGCAGCCCACCTGGATTCGATTCCCAACCCCGCACATAGGGTCAGAAAGTTTTTCTGGCCCGAAGAGGCGAATGACCTTAAGGTTAAAACCTCTATAATCGAAACAAAAAAAAAAAATCAAGTCGAATCATCGATTCGATTTTCTGCGATAATTGTCAACTTGCGATTCTCTCTTGGTAAATTCCACACAGCTGCGATCATTATCAGACTGCAATTTTTTCTTAAGGGCCGAGAAATACTCAGAGTATGAAGTGGAGCGAAGGAATGTAGAAAAATTCTCTCGCGGTTCATGCATTGAGAGACTCGAGTTCTTGTAGCATCTTCTACCGGATTGAAAATGTTGTATACAATATAGATAGCAATATAGCAGCTTCTGTGAAATTTTCGGCAATCACCAACACTGGTTAGTGATAACGCAAACTTTTTTTTGCGCTCTTTTGGTGCGAAGTTCGCACTGCGACCGGTGCACTAAGATGAAAATTTTCTTTCGGTTTGCATATTTCAACAGGTGATTTGGTCTTAACCTAAATTAATTTGTGGAATTTTTTCCGTCGTTATTCACTTTTCGGTGTATTTTGCTCTGAAACAACTGAATGCTGGTGTAATTGTCCTTGTTTGAAGCAAATATACCATATATCAATATGGATCACTCTTGCGATTCACGAGGGACATCACAGTAAAATGCGGTGGCAAAAAAGGTTACTAATACACTACAAATTTTTTAATGCACATATGGCAGTTTTCCCAATCAGTACACTGAACCAAACAGCTCCAAATATATGGAATATTTCTCGATATACACTGCACGAAAAAATAAGCTGTAAATACGGTTTCGAATCGCAATCTGATACTAACTCGGATGAGAACAGTTCTTTTATAAAAATCCCTATTTATATAAATATGTGTGAAATGTGCACGCAGAACTAAACAAATTAATCTTAATGTTAGTTCCAGAATTTTTCGAACATATCCGAAATACGTACTACAATTTATTGATTAGAAAAATTACCGTTACGATGATAGAAATATACGATATCAGGTTGTTTAATAAATAAATAAATGCTTCAAAACAAAACAATTTAGTATGTATATGAATAAACCGTAATTCGTCTCAACGAGAGCTATCAATTGAAGTAAAAGTAATAAGTACAACTTGTTATTTTGCTTATTGTAATGCACTTATCATACTATTTATTAACATTTTTCAGTTTTAAACAAACTTTTTATTTGTCGAACTTTCAATCGAAATTCAATTGCTTTTTAGAAAATAAATATCGAAATTTCAAATTTTGACTAAAAGTTCAAACTATTCGCAAAACCATTCATAGCAAGGGGCAGATCGCTTAGTATATGCACTTTTAATTCATAGACAATTTATAAAAATGACAATTTTCTTTTACATTCTAACTTTTCCTGAGAGGAAAGATAATGTGCAGCTAATTTAAATTCAATGTCATGAACGCAATGAGAAAAATATCGCAATCAAAGTAACTTGTAATATACGGTTCATTTCATTTCAATATTATTCTATACATCAGGGGTGATCTGCCAAACATTGCCTTAAGGTGAAATGTAGCGGAATGCGAAAATCGCGTTTTTGATCAATTATTCAAAAACTAGACCGATTTTCGAAAAACCAAAAACACTTAAGTTTTCGAAATCAAATTTATCATAACTAAGTATTCTTAGAATTTTGAAATTTTGCTTTGCCGAGCCGTAATTGGTTTTTGAAATGTATAAACGGTAACTGTTCCGTTCCACGGGGATGATTTTTGAACAGAAAAGTAGTGTTTGTAGCAGAATTTCACAAAGAATCTGAAAATGCAACTCAAAATTATAAATTTTAGCTAAAACAACCGAAATTTGAAAAAGTTTACATAAACTTTTCGCATTTTTTTTTATTGTTTGCGCGCTGCTGTTTCGTATTGAGGTGGTGTGAGAAATGCACGGTGGGCACGGTGGCATTATATCGTGAGCAAAAATTACATATAAAATAATGACGCGAATTTATGCAGCATTGGGTCATGTGTTGAAATAAAAACGAGTTGAAAAAAGTTGAAAGTAAGAAATCGTTCATTTTCCAAGTAACTGTCATTTATAATACTAATAATGTCCAATTCTACTGAGTTCAATGCATTGATGTAGCTGAGGCAATAAAGCCTGGCTGTGTGATATCGTATAACAGGTATTATTTTAGATTGTAGCAATTTTTATAGCAAAACTATAACTTCATCATTGACAAGCTACTGAATGAAATACAAACCAAGTATTATTGTGATACAAACAATGTGATAAACATTGAAAATAACAGGCATATACATGGTTAGCAAGTTGATCAATACATATACATACGTCATGTTAGTCATTCATAATTACTCATGATTGATAGCTCTAGTGTAAGAGTAATCACTAACAATAACGATTGAATTAGCATATTTCAAAGTGTGAAGGATTCAAAAATCCATTAAGTCCAACCTTTTTTACAAGCCAATACAACGAGAGGTAAGCCCACTGCGCTCAATCATTGAACAAAGTTCTTGTTTCTATGTGTCCGTTTTTCTTGGTATGCTTTGTGCGACGGTTCGTTCAACTGAGGCGGATAAAATTTTGCACGAATTTTATGACGCTACATTTCACCTTAACAGCCTAAACAGGTTTCGTCTTTTCAGCACTATTCATAACATTCATGAGCAAAGTTAAATATTACTTCATAACTCTTGAATGTGAAAACGATAGGTCTAAAAGAGCGTAATTCTACATTATTTATAGGCGATATTTACTTTCGTCAGAAAAAAAACACATTTAAATATGAAATTGTTCACACCTCTATGTGGGCATCATGCTCAATTATTTTTGACATTTCACTTCTGGGTGCACGCTAAACGCAAACTTTTAAACATGACTGAACTAATAGGCTTTTCCGTCACGAGATGGTGTTACTGTGATGTCTTTTTCGATTTGTATTGAATTCGGTAAAGTGATCCATATTGATACACCGAAACCTCCATTTACGAACTAAACGGTAGTTCGTAAAAAAACGTTATTTGGAATTTACTTCGTAAAAAAAGTTTTGTGTAATGAATGTGGAAACCGCGCATCATAAGGCTATGTTCGGAACGGATGTGAAGAGTAAGTGCAAGAAAATGATGTTTAGGCTCGTTTCAAAATCCAAGATGGTGGATTCCGGTTTATTGAGATTGATTAAAACCCCTAACAATATGGGTATCTTCGGAACGGAATTGACGAGTAGATGTCGGAAAACGATGTTTGAGGTAGTTCTGAAATTCAAGATGGCGACTTCCGGCTTGTTGATACTAATTGAAAACCCTTGCAATATGGATATTTTTGGAACGGGATTGATGAGCAGATGACAGAAAACGATGTTTGAGGTGGTTTTGAAATACAAAACAGTGAGTTCCGGTTTATTAGTATTTTTTTAAAGTTTTCCCTGAACTTGGTATGCCTTTAAAACACTATACCGGAAGTCACCTCATTGGATTTTGAAACGAGCTCAAACATCGTTTATTGGTATCCAATGTGTTTCAGAAATTTCTTTGTTTTAAGGGTTGTTAAGGTATATCGATAAACCGGAGGATGTTACATTGGAATTCGAGACGACACCAATCATAGTTTTGCGGCATCTGTTTATCAAATACTTTCCAAAAATACCCATATTATGAAGGTTTTCAAGGAATATCGATAAACTGGAAGTCTCCATGTTGGATTTCAGATCCACCTCAAATATCGTTTTCCGACATCTACTCTTCAATTCCGTTTGAATATACCCATTCTTTTAGGAGTTTTAAGCAATATAAACAAACCGGAGGTCGCCATCTTGAATTTCAGAACCACCTCAAACATTGTTTTCCGACATCTACTCATCAACCCCGTTCCGAAAATACCCATATTGTAAAAGTTTTTGAGGAATATAAATCAACCGGAAGTCGCCATCTTGGATTTCCAAAATGCCTCAAACATCATTTTTTTGGAATCTACTCTTTAAACCCGTTCCAAAAATACCCATATTGTAGTAGTTTCCATGGAATATAAATGATTCGGAAACCGCTTTCGATGTATGCCAAAACCTCTTTTTATGAAGTAGGATCGTAAAAAAATCTACGTTATTTGGGTTTTGGTTCGTAAAAAGAGCTACGTAAAAAGAGGTAACGTATAAAAAGTGTTTTTAAACGCAGGTTTGGGTGTATGTAATATATTTGTTTGAGACGAAACTCACATTGTGAACGGTGATTTTTTTCCCACACCAGAGCAAGCACTGCGTGAACGGCGAACGAAGTACAAAAGCAATATAGAAAATTCCGAATTACTAGTACCAGAAAAAAGGAAATATACTAGTTCTTTTTGCGAAAAACGTGTGGAAGCTTTAAAACGAACCCCAATAGGTTATTTCGCTACCAAACAAAATCTCGAATAAGTGTCGGCGGCAAAGTAGAAAGGGAACAAAATAGACTTGTGATATGTGTGTATGTGTGTTCTATAGAATTTGTTTTCGTAGATATAGGACTGCAAGTGAATGCCGTGGTGATCAAGTACAGCGAAGCATACTTCGTTCTTCTAATCAATTGGACTACCTCTTCATGTGTTTTCATATGCAGGGTAGTTTAATTGGTAAAACAATTTCCCCGGTTAGGAGTTAGCAGCGGTAACACTTTCGCGGTTTTCATTAGATAATTGCAATAAAATTATTGCTATTTCAATTTTTGATTGGTTCTTTTCGGCAAGCATTAACTGAGAGAGACGAAAGATATGAAATGAAAAGAACCAATCAAAAATCGATATAGTAGACATTATGCGGCAATTGAAACCAAAAAGCAATAAAAACCCAAGTGTTATGACAAGATGACATTATTGCGACGAATTTTGATGAAATTAAATCAATTATTAGGAATTTTAAATACATGAAGGCTCATGGTAATGATGGATTTTTTAATATTCTTATTGAAAATCTTCCTGATGTTGCCTTGAGACTCCTGGTTAAAATTTTCAACAAGTGTTTTTCATTAGCTTACTTCCCAAAAAAAAACGGAAAAACGCTAAAGTAATTCCTATCCTCAAACCTGATAAAAACCCAGCAGAAACATCAAGTTATCGTCCAATTAGCTTACTTTCTTCTATCAGTAAACTTTTTGGAAAATTTATCTTGTTGTCTCATATAAATGAGAATTCAATTTTTTTACCAGAGCAGTTTGGATTTCGTCATGAACTTTCAACTACTCAACAACTTGTCAAAGTTACGAACATGATAAAAGCAAATAAATCTTCTGGGTTATCCACTGGAGTTGCTCTTCTAGACATAGAAAAAGCATTCGACAGTGTTTGGCACAAAGGTTTAATAGCAAAAATGCCTGATTTCCAGTTTCCTATTTATTTGATCAAAATGATTCAAAATTATTTAACTGATCGTACTCTTCAGGTTAGCTATCAGAATTGTAAATCTGAATTGCTATCCGTACGAGCAGGTGTTCCGCAGGGTTCGAGCGTAGCTCCAATCTTGTATAATATTTTCACTTCTGACCTTCCAAATCTACCCGTTGGTTGTCAGAAATCGCTATTCTGTGACGACACAAGTCTGTTAGCCACAGCTGGAAATCTAAGAGTGATCTGCAGTCGCCTACAAAGAAGTTTAAACATTTTCAGTGATTATCTGTCAAAATGGAAAATTAAACCAAATGCAGCAAAAACGCAATTAATTATCTTTCCTCATAAGCCAAGAGCTTCTTTTCTTAAACCAAACAATAATCACATTCTCAAATTGAATGGTTTGGAATTGACATGGTCTGATCAAGCTAAATACTTAGGTTTAACGTATGACAAAAAACTCACTTTCAAGGATCACATTGAAGGAATCCAGACAAAGTGTAATAAATATATTAAATGTTTATATCCTTTTATAAACAGAAATTCTAAGCTCTGTCTAAAAAACAAATTGTTAATTTATAAACAAATTTTCAGACCAGCCATGCTTTACGCAGTACCAATTTGGTCAAGTTAGTGTTCCACCAGGAAGAAAACGCTTCAAAGAATTCAGAATAAAATTCTGAAAATGATTTTGAAGCGTTCTCCCTGGTTTAGTACAAATGAGTTACACAGACTCACAAATATAAATTTAAAAACAAATCTCTGTATTAGTTAGTAAGTTAATATATAAGTTCTTTTTCCCCATTACACAATACAAGTAGGTTTAGAATTTTCCCTATATAAAAATCTCAGAACTGCAGAAGCAAATGATGTCCTCATGGTAATAACTAAATCATATATATAATAGGGCTGAAAAGTCACCGCTTGTGGCTGAACACCCAATTTAAATTTTTATAGTTTAATTTTAATTCATATTCCAATAAATAGAAAAAAGGCGGGTGGGTAATGTCAGAGACATAACTGGATGTCGTGAATACGAAAACAACTGACATGTTCCTTAACACTTCCAAATATCAATTAGTTGATCAATTGTATGAATTGTGCAAGCATTCCCCTTTTCCACATTTTTCGCAAAAACAAAGAAGGCTTCACTTGATCTCGATTACTGTGAATTTCACACAGCGAAAAGTGCACAAATCTAACTAAACTGTTCCAGATTTGCACTAAACTGAGGATATTTTTCTTCGATTTGCGAACAACAAATCCTAATAGTTCTTTAGAAAATTTTTAGAGCCATTAAAATGGCTGATTTTGTGTAATGCTCTCCACCGTTGCTTTTTCACCAATACAAATGACTGGCAGCTGTGATGTAATCGCTCTTGTCGGAAGCGAAACTAGTTTTGCAAACGACGCAAAATACATATACTCGCAGTGGCGATAGAATCCAAACTTATCAAATTTTTGCTGAGAGGTTTGTTTTTACCTGATTTCGTTTGTAGCTTTTTCACTAATGGGCGTAAACCCAATCGGTAAATTTTTTTTCTTAGGTTGCTACAACCTTCTTTGACATTCCTGTTAAGTTTGAGATATCCCGGATATCTAAATTAGTGTGTGTTTGGCAGCTGTTTGTTTACGACACGAATAATTTGTCTGGCTATTTTTACTATAGAAAAAAATTGAACGAGTTTACCTGAAATTTTGTGTTGCAGTAGTGTTTTGGGGAGTCTACCCTATCGAGAACACAAATATTCGAGTGACATAAAGCATTTAGTGAGGATCGTGAGATCGCAGAAAATTTGCCTCATGCTGCTCAACCGTCCACCTCTGTTAACGACAATACCATCGAGAAAATTAAGGAAATTGTACTTGAAAATCGTCATGCTTTATAAAGATAGCAGCTGATCTTGGCATATCTTATGGATCGACTCAGCACATTTTGTTTAATGTTTTGGATGCGAAACGCATCGATGCCAAGCTCGTACCGAAATAACTGAATTTTTTGCATGATTGTGACTGGCCAAACACGAAACGAAAGTCATCGCTCACACACCGTATTCGCTAGATTTGGCCCTCATCGACTGTTTCCTATTTCCAAAACTAAAATATCCTCTCCAAGGAACGCGCCATGACTCGAACGAGGTCTATGGCAAGTGTATGAAAAATTTGATTGACCGCTGGAATGCCTGTATTGGTTCAAAAGGGCCTATTTTGAAGGCGATAATGAAGATATGTATTAAAATCTAAAAATTATTCAGTCCGGGTCAATTTTCAGAATTTTCAGAAGGTATACAAAGCTAAGCTTAGAACAATGTTGGTCAACATGAAACACATTTAACGATTTAAAATTATTTTAGTGTTTTCACCCATCCGTAAATCAGTCCTTTTTCCAGTTATCTATCAGGTTCCTAGTCAATCGAAAAAGTAAGTCGGAATAAACTGAACTCCTCTAATCGCGTACACTCCAAAATTTATTACCTTTGAACATTTGAACGAATGAATGGGTACTACCCAACGCAGAAAAAAGCAGCACCAACAACACGAACTCAGGTAACATTATTCCCAATCGAATCGACACCGACTGACGGCCACCAGTATTTGAACCCTACGAAAAGGTTGGAACTTGTTGCAACGGGTGAAACAATTTCACAAGTAAAGGACTATTCACACATATCCGGTCCGGTTCAGTGCCGGCACGATACCGTGCACGGATACTAATATTATTTCATTCGTTTTCTATGCACGCATTTACACCTATCCGGCACCGTGCCGTTTCAGTGCAGCTCGCCGTCAGTGTAGTGTCCGTCCGGCAAACTCAAATTCGTCGTCACCGATATTTTTTATTTTCACTGAAGTCGGTATGTTATTGCATTGGCTGTGCCGGAACGGAAACAGTACGGAAACGGAACGGAAGGGTTCCGATAAAAAAAGAACACTGACGGCGCATTGAAGGCACTTTCACTGAACCGTCACGCAACTGAAATGTGTGAATAGTCCTTAAGAGAAGAAAAAACTAGTATCTAACGTTCGCAATGGCGCACTATCACACATGCATAGACAGACCGGTTTAACTTTTCCCTGCAGCAAACTCGAAAACAAACGATTGGAGAAAGGTTTTTTTCCCTCCCTCGCACCATAGTCGATAAATTTCGTTTTATCTATTGACTAGCAAAGCGGAAAACGAACTTCGATAAGCAATATCTGTATGAATTAGAAGCACTTCTCAAATGATTAGGATAAATTGAGTGGAAAGGTGGCTGTCAGGCATAAATTAGGCATTAGGAGAAGATTTGTGGTTGACAATTCCTGCTAATGATCAGTCATCCTAATCCCTAAGGAAATACCGACAATGGCTTGAATTTATATCCTATAAGGATTTGCAAGAGAGTAAAGCTACGATAGGAGAAAGTTTCCATCATCATCGAACATGTTCAAATAAACTTTGATTTATAAATATCAGAGTTGAATTAAACAATTTTCTAAAGCCTCGCCGACCTCATTTCGAATCCAAAAAGTAATCTTTGGTCGGTCCTATTTTAACAAGTTGGTCGACATCACATCACATTCCCCGGTCGTTACCCGTCTGTAAAAGGTCATCATCGGTGCCACTCGGAAGTCGTATCAATCTTTGATTATGAAATGTACCTACTGGACCCGAGGATTGTTGACCTGTCATATGGCTCCGGTCCGGCGATAACTGATGGGATGGAAATGGAATCAAGGTTTCTGCACTGCCGGCACTCGTTTCGCACTCTATTCATCTCTGATGTTGCCCCTTTTAGTCAGACCTATCCGGGCGATCGAATTATGTCTCCGGAGTGCCGGAGGAGTTCACACATTCACCGGTGCTCTGCACCTGCCTGACTGGTTCGAGTGTTGACCGGACTTGGACTGGTGCAGTGATTGAAGTGGTGCTCTGCTCTTTTGATACGTTAGAACTACATAGATGGACAGAGATGAAACAATCAAAAGAGTTTAATTAAAATTGCTCTTTTTGAGCACCTTTGAGGATCAGGCTTGCGCCCGATTTCAATGTCCCGACATTTTTTTCCTGTTAGGCCATAGGATAATTGTTCCGAACTTCTATAGTCAATTAGTCGATCTGCTTGGAGAAAAGGATAGAAAGACAATGGCGACAAATTGGCTGTAGGCTTGATGACAATAGGAATCAAATAAGTTTTTTTTTAGTTATGCTTCACACAGTATTTTTCTGCAGCAGTACGTTAACCGATTTTGCAAGACGAAAAATCAAACAATAAGCGAAGGTTAAAATTCCAGTTAAAAGGTCCCTAATAAAAAATAATACAGTTTGTATAGCAATTTGTAGTAGTTTATTGAATGACGTAGCTCTTAGGCCAGTTTAGAAAGATTCTTACGTTTTTTGTTCGACCCCATTGAGTGATGACATAAAATTTGTAACACACTTTTCCCTATTATTCCGGAATCGGAAGTCGGATCCGAATGGAATTTAGAAGTTTTATATAAGAGTTTGTAAAAATCGGTTATGTCATCTTTGAGAAAAGTTTGTGAAAAACACGTTACATACACACATACGCACATACACACACATATTCATAAAACAAACATTTTGCATACTCGACGAACTGAGTCGAATGGTATATGACATTCGTTCCTCCGGGCCTCAGTTATAAAGTTGGCTTTCACAGTGATTGCATAACCTTTCTATATGAGAATGGCGAAAAAATCTGTTTCTTGGTTACGTCACTTATGTCATTATGTCTCAGAAACCAGAAATATGAGTGCTTTCGTACAATGGTTGAAAATTTTAACACTCATCACAATGTGATTCCAGAATTTGAACTTAGGATAAGCTTCATTTGATACAAAAACAACTACGCTGACTTCGCACTATTCCATCACCGATTCCGTGTAACGGAACAATGCAAATTCTGGCAAACAAGTATCGCTTTCAAGGAACCGGAGAAAAGACAACAGTTGCATACCTTCTTCTTCTTCTTCTTCTTCTTTATATGAATATTTGGGGGTTTTGTTGGTTTGTGCAAAAAGCACATACACTGAGGTCTTTTTTTATGCGGTCTTTTTTATGCGGTTTTTTTATGCGAATTTTCAAAGTTATGCGGTTTTTTTTATGCGAAGTTTCAAAGTTATGCGGTTTTTTATGCGAATTTTCAGAATTATGCGGTTTCCCTTCAGCGGTTTTTTTATGCGAAGTTTCAGAGTTATGCGGTTTTTTTATGCGGTACGTAAACTCGCATAAAAAAGACTTCAGTGTATTTTGTTTCTATTTCTTCGAGCTTCCCCCTGTGCTAGAAACAGTTCAAATTGAACTGCCATCTCACGCCTAGCAGTTCAATATAAACCGTTAAGCAGTCGCAAAGTTTGCACTAACAATGACAAGCCATCCCATCGACTAACAGAAGGCCTCCAAACCCTTGGTGGGACAAAAAGTACTCCGATGCTAAACAAGCGAAGTAAAATGCTTTCAAGATATTTTTAAAACAAGGAGGAGAATCTCCTTAAAAGTTTGAAAATTTTTTTATTCTAGAAACCAAGTACAAGAGTATACTTCGGGCCATTGGAGACATTTTGTCGAAGGTTTGTCATGAGAAACCTCAATGAGCACTCTTTGGAATACGGCCAGGAATCGTAACGTGGGAAATAAGAGTGAGGAATACTCGAACAGATGGATATTTGACTCTCCTCCAAATAATGGTTCCATTGATAGCCCCTTTTCAATGATGGATTTTTCTATAGCACTCTTGTCTTGTAACAATAATGCTCCTGGGTTGGAGCAACTTCATTAAATTCAACTTGGTGAAGAATCTGCCTGACCTCGCAAAAAGACGTTTGTTGGAATTGTTCAACAAATTTCTTGAGCAAAAAATTGTTCCTCCTGACTGGAGGCAAGTGAAAGTTATCGACATTCAAAAGCCGGGGAAACCAGCTTCCAATCACATTTCATATAGACCCATTGCAATGTTGTCCTGTATCAGAAAGTTATTCGAAAAAATTATTCTTTGACGTCTCGACACTTGGGTCGAGACGAACGGTTTGTTGTCAGATACTCAGTTTGTCTTTCGTAAAAATAAAGGGACGAATGATTGCCTTGCAGTCCTTTCGTCTTACATCCAAATTGCCTTCGCTCAAAAACAACAAATGGCACATGTAACATGTTCGGCTGAAAAGTTCGTATCGTTTAATAGAAACACACATTTTTTTGCCAAAATTCGTTTTTATTATTCAACATAATTGCAATCAGAGGCGATACAGCGATTATAGCGATCTTCCAACTTTTCGATACCATTTTTGTAGTACGATTTGTCCTTTGCCTCAAAATAGGCCTCAGTTTCAGCGATTACCTCTTCATTGCTTCTATTTTTTTTCCCAGCGAGCATTCTCTTGAGGTCTGAGAACAGGAAAAAGTCACTGGAGGCCAAATCTAAAGAATACGGTGGATGAGGGAGCAATTCGAAGCCCAATTCGTTCAATTTCAGCATGGTTTTCATCGACTTGTGACACGGTGCATTGTCTTGATTGTGAGCTCACGCGGCACCCATTTTGCACAAAGCTTTCTCATATCCAAATATTCGTGAATAATATGTCCAACACGTTCCTTTGATATCTTTAGGGTGTCAGCTATCTCGATCAACTTCACTTTACGGTAAGTGAAAATCATTTTGTGGATTTTTTTCACGTTTTTATCGGTAACAGCCTCTTGTGGACGTCCACTGCGTTCATCGTCTTCGGTGTTCATATGACCAGTACGAAATTTTGCAAACCACTTACGAATTGTTGCTTCGCCTGCTGCAGAGTCTGGATAACACTCATCAAGCCATTTTTTGGTTTCGGCGGCCCCTTTTTTCATCAAAAAGTAGTGTTTCATCAGCACACGAAATTCCTTTTTTTTCCATTTTTTTCACAATAACAAAAGTAGCTTCACTCAAAATGCAATATCTCACAAACTAATAATCAGACAGCTGTCAAATTTATACACGTATCTTTTGAAGGTTGGTACTAACTGGAAATGATATGGATTTAATTTTAGTGGCGCCCTCTCATAGAAACGATACGAACTTTTCAGCCGATCTGTTTTCTTAGACATTAAAAGAGCATTTAATTCAGTTTCCATTGATGTTCTTTCAGACAAGCTCCGCCAACATGGACTTCCAGCGTTTATAAATAATTATTTGCACAACCTTTTTTCTGAGAATTGCATGTATTTTTCACATGGCGATTTGGCAACATTCAGAATTAGCTGCATGGGTCTCCCGCAAGGCTCATGCCTCAGTCCGCTTCTGTATAATTTCTATGCAAACGAAATTGACAGCTGCCTAGTAATTCCATGCACACTAAGACAATTGGTAGATGATGGCGTGGTTTCAGTTACTGGACCCAAAGATGTTAACTTGCAAAAACCATTGCAAGATACCTTATATAACTTGTCCATTTGGGCTGTTCATCTGCACGGAACGACCGAAATTAGCTCTGCGCCTAATTCGTATTACTGTTTTTGAATTAGTTGATTTTAATAACAAAATTTCCAAAATAACTATAAAATTAGTTAAAATTGAGAATTTACTTTGCTGAAAAAACTCTTATTTTTAGAGAATGTGTTTAGTTGGTGAATATCCTGGACACAAACCAGCAATATTTCAATCCAACACGAAATTCTCATTGACAACTAATTTTGTTATTAAAATCAGAAAATTTGTTTCTATTTATCTATCACCATCATTACTGAAGGACAGCCCAAAGAAACCAAAACTGAAATGGGTAATATTAACAAGTTTATTAGCCAAAAACTCATGAGAAGTGTCAAAGCAAAACAATCCATTAAAAAGCTAAAAAGGACAGTCTTATTGAAACTGCTTGAAAATTGTTTTGATGTTTTTCGCATGTGTTCGATATATCTTTATTTAAATTTCTAAACCGATATGTAAAAATGTCGTAAACTGTTAGTGGAAATCGTATTTATTCAGAATTTGTGCGCACTTGAATCGATTGTGCGTAATAATGTTTTTACGCGGAACAGTGAAGTGAATTTCGAATGTTTCACTCTAATTGTGATGAAGTTTTTTTGTATCTTCAAACCTTCCGAGCTGCGCCGTCCGGTGTACTATTTGTATTCGGTTTTTGTTTTCCGAGTGCTCAAAGTTTTCAGTGAGAATGAAGAAAACAGTGATTAATAAGAAAAAAATTCAAAACGATGTTTACGTTTCGTTTATGTCTTTTTCTCCAATACAACATCGTATTTATACCTGCCAATATAGAAAAGACAACCGCGTCTGAAATTTTTTCGGCAGTAGTGTGCCATCTAGTGGCTAGTAGTCATTACCTTGTTACCGTTTCGGTGACAGGGCGCCATATAGCTGCAGATTGCAGAAGCCAATTCAACCATTCATATTGGTTGAAAACAACATTATATTTCTTTAATTCAACTAAAAAATTAGTTGAATGGAAATGAAATGTGCCTTAGCTAAGAAATGACAGCACGTTTAATTTGTGAATTCAACTAAAAAAAATAGTCATTTCAACAAATATTTTATTATTATTAAGGGAATGAGAATAAAAAATCTAAATCAGCAAAAGTAAGATTTTTTTAGTTGTCTCAAAAAATAACTAACTAAAATCAGCAAATCAACTAAATTTTTCGCGAAAATGCTGATTTCGGTCGTTCCGTGTGGGTATCGAATTCTCTGCGGAGAAAACAGAGCTGGTCGTCTTTTCAAGAATGCATGATCTCGCGCAGCTTCAGCTTCAAATGATGAGAAGAATGATCGCGCAGGTTTTGACTTTTAAATACATCGGGGAGTGGTTTGATTCCAAATGCACGTGGGGAGGACACATTAGGTATCTGACAACAAAATGCCAACAAAGAGTAAATTTTCTTCGAACAATAACAGGATCTTGGTGGAGTGCTCATCCGGAAGATCTAATAAAATTGTATCAGACAACGATACTTTCAGTGATGGAATATGGATGCGTTTGCTTTCGTTCTGCTGCAAACTCTCATATTATCAAATTAGAGCGAATTCAATATCGTTGTTTGCGAATTGCTTTAGGCTGCATGCATTCGACTCATACAATAAGTCTTGAAGTTCTGGCGGAAGGTCTTCCATTGAAAGATCACTTTTGAGAGCTTTCATCACGACTGCTGATAAGATAAATCCCCTGGTTATTAATAACTTCGAAAGACTAGTTGAGCTTCAATCTCAAACAAGATTCAAGACAGTGTATTTTAACCATATGTCACAGGAAATCGACCCTTCAAGATACATTCGTATCCGTGACAGCCTCCTAAATGTCCCTGACTCAACTTTATTTTTCGACACATCCATGCAGCGCGAAGTGCGTGGAATCTCGGATCATCTACACTCGACGGAAATCCCAAAAATATTTTCAAGTAAGTTCAGGCATATTGACTCTGAGAAAATATTTTACACGGACGGATCACGAATTGAAGAGGCTACTGGGTTTGGTATATTCAACAATAATGTTTCGGCTTCCTTTAGGTTTCAAGAACCTACATCTATTTATATAGCAGAGTTAGCAGCAGTTCGTTATAGTTTGAGTATAATCGTCACATTATCTCCAAACCATTATTTTCTCTTCACAGATAGTCTGAGTGCAATTGAGCCATTCGCTCAAACGTTGCTGGCATAAATCAACCGATTTTCTTGGGAAAATAAAACAGTGCCTGATCGACATATTGAATAATAATTATCAAATCACAATAGTTTGGGTCCCGGCTCATTAATAGATTAATAGGCAATGAAAGAGCCGATGGTTTAGCCAAACGTGGTGCTATTGATGGTGAAATTTATGAGAGACCGATTGCTTTTAACGAATTCTATAGCGCGTCTTGCCAAAGAACGCTTGCCAGCTGGCAAGCTTCTTGGGATAAAGATGATCTGGGTCGGTGGATGCACTCAATTATTCCTAAAATATCGACCAAGGCATGGTTCAGGGGACTGGATGTGAGTAGGGACTTCATTCGTGTGATGTCCAGACTCATGTCCAATCACTACACGTTAGATGCACATCTCCTTCGAATTGGACTTTCCGAGACTAATCATTGTGCTTGTGGCGAAGGTTATCGCGATATTGATCATGTCGTTTGGACATGCATGGAGTATCGTGATGTCAGATCTCAACTAATAAATTCTTTGCGGACTCAATGTAGACTACCCAATGCCCCAGCTCGAGACTTTCTTGCTTGTCGTGACCTTCCATACATGAAACTTCTTTATCGTTTCATAAAGACAGTTGGAGTTTCAATTTAATAATTGACCCTTTTAAGACTCAGTTCTAATTCCACACGGAACGACCGAAATTAGCTCTGCGCCTAATTCGTATTACTGTTTTTGAATTAGTTGATTTTAACAACAAAATTTCCAAAATAACTATAAAATTAGCTAAAATTGAGAATTTACTTTGCTGAAAAAACTCTTAGTTGTAGAGAATGTGTTTAGTTGGTGAATATCCTGGACTCAAACCAGCAATATTTCAATCCAACACGAAATTCTCATTGACAACTAATTTTGTTATTAAAATCAGAAAATTTGTTTCTATTTATCTATCACCATCATTACTGAAGGACAGCACAAAAAACCAAAACTGAAATGGGTATTATTAACAACTTTATTAGCCAAAAACTCATGAGAAGTGTCAAAGCAAAACAATCCATTAAAAAGCTAAAAAGGACAGTCTTATTGAAACTACTTGAACATTGTTTTGATGTTTTTCGCATGTGTTCGATATATCTTTATTTAAATTTCTAAACCGATATGTAAAAATGTCGTAAACTGTTAGTGGAAATCGTATTTATTCAGAATTTGTGCGCACTTGAAGCGATTGTGCGTAATAATGTTTTTACGCAGAACAGTGAAGTGATTTTCGAATGTTTCACTCTAATTGTGATGAAGTTTTTTTGTATCTTCAAACCTTCCGAGCTGCGCCGTCCGGTGTACTACTTGTATTCGGTTTTTGTTTTCCGAGTGCTCAAAGTTTTCAGTGAGAATGAAGAAAACAGTGATTTAGAAGAAAAAAAAAATTCAAAAAGATGTTTACGTTTCGTTTATGTCTTTTTCTCCAACACAACATCGTATTTATACCTGCCAATATAGAAAAGACAACCGCGTCTGAATTTTTTTCGGCAGTAGTGTGCCATCTAGTGGCTAGTAGTCATTAAGGTGTTACCGTTTCGGTGACAGGGCGCCATATAGCTGCAGATTGCAGAAGCCAATTCAACCATTCATATTGGTTGAAAGCAACATTATATTTCTTCAATTCAACTAAAAAATTAGTTGACTGGATATGAAGTGTGCCTTAGCTAAGAAATGACAGTACGTTTAGTTTGTGAATTCAACTAAAAAAAATAGTCATTTCAACAAATATTTTATTATTATTAAGGGATTGAGAATAAAAAATCTAAATCAGCAAAAGTAAGATTTTTTTAGTTGTCTCAAAAAATAACTAACTAAAATCAGCAAATCAACTAAATTTTTCGCGAAAATACTGATTTCGGTCGTTCCGTGCAACAGCGTCCATTAGTTCATCCAATAGCTAAATTTTAATAGAAATGATGTAATGATACAAACAAACTTAAAATAGGTTATGAAATTATCAACAAAATGTATAAAAATAGCAGTTTATTTTATAATTTATACCAGTTAATCGTTTGGTTCAAATAATATTCTTGAGTAGATTTTATAATAAATGACCTAATATGATATTTTAAAAAAAAATAGAAATGTTTTTTTATTAAATTTAAATCATTGTGACCATATTAAAATTATATTAGGATAAGAATTGTATGAAGAAGTGATGCTACGGCAAAGAAAACTTATCTAAACTGCCTTAAAAAAATAAACGTATTTATGGGAAAAAATACGTTTTTCTTCATAACATCGAAAATATGCTCAGTAATTTATGAACAAATGTTCATGGGTATGATATAACTTAAAATTGGAATTCTCTGAAATGGTTGGTATGAACGAGCATTAAGGTGAAATTCAGTGCCAAAATAAAACGCGCAAAATTTCAACCGCATGAATTGAACGAATCATCGAACAAAGCGTAACGTGCAAAATCGACTAATAGAAAACCGAAATATTTCCAGTGACAAATTTTCGAATAAATTTTAGATATTTTTTGTTCACGCTTGGTGAGTGGATTTCAATAATTTATAGTTTTAGAACTCTCAAAATTCAAAATGATGAATATTATTTCGAATTGCTGTATAGTTTGTATGTTCGAGACTAATTTGTCATATTAATTACTAAGGGATGATTCCTAACTTTTAGATCCTAGATGGCTAAGAACGATTTTTTAGGGATTTATCAATTCATGAATAAATTTGATCACTGTATTTTAAAGGTCATCGTAATCGACCTTGTCACCTACACAACCCTGTATTTTTTTACTCTGATGTGTTCCGTCTTATATTTTCATTATCAAAATTCTGCTAGTGAAGCTTTGAAAGATTGCAAAATTCACACAATCAATCAACTAGTACGTGTGATTATCAATATTCGAAAGTATAGATAAACCAAGTCAGTGTTATTCGTATTCACCGCGGTCTTTCAATCCGAGATGTGACCAGGAGGTACAAATCATACAAAGTCACACGGAACGACCAAAATTAGCTCTGCGCCTAATTCTTATAACTGTTTTTGAATTAGTTGATTTTAACAACAAAATTTCCAAAATAACTATGATATTAGTAAAAATTGAGAATTTACTTTGCTGAAAAAAACTCTTATTCCTAGAAAATGTGTTTAGTTGGCGAATATCCTAGGCACAAACCAGTAATATTTCAAACCAACACGAAATTCTCATTGACAACTAATTTTGTTATTAGAATCAGAAAAATTGTTTCTATTTATCTATCACCATCATTGCTGGAGGACAGCACAAAGAAAATCAAAAATGAAATTGGTTTTATAACCAAGATTATTAGCCAAAAACTCATGAGAAGTGTCAAGTAAAACAATTCATTAAACAGTTAAAAAGGACACTCTTGTTGAAACTGCTTGCAAATTGTTTTGATGTTTTTCGCAGGTGTTACGATATATCCATATATATATATATATATATATATATATATATATATATATATATATATATATATATATATATATATATATATATATATATATATATATATATATATATATATATATATATATATATATATATATATATATATATATATATATATATATATATATATATATATATATATATATATATATATATATATATATATATATATATTAGTTTATTAGTTGAATGGAAATGAAGTGTGCCTTAGCTAAGAAATAACAGCATGTTTAATTGGTAAATTCAACTAAAAAAATAGCCATTTCAACAAATATTTTATTATTATTAAGGGAATGAGAATAAAAAAATCTAAATTAGCGAAAGTAAGATTTTGTTAGTTGTCTCAAAAAATAACTAACTAAAATCAGAAAATCAACTAGTTTTTTCTCCAAAATGCTGATTTCGGTCTTTTCGTGCAGTAAACATCCGAATCGGCACAACGTTCAAGACTTCTGTACGACTGTGTTTTGATGAAACACAAGGCCAAAACATCGATCGATGACGAAACATTCCTTAAACTCGATTTTTATTATTAATGTTTCGAAACACATCTCAATACATTTCAAACAGTCGAAATAATCGATTTTAACTTGCTAGTGATAATTAAAAATTTAAAAGAGAACCACCACACTCTGTATATCATTATGGTTGGAGAGAGTTTTGTGTTATCGAGTTGATGTTTATGCCTATTCATTTGCACTTGCTCACTATCCACAGTGAAGACAACAAAGACAATGAAACAGGTAGACTACTTGACACTACAAACTGAACAAGCAAAACTTCAAATGACTAGGTACGGTCATTCAATTGACGATGAATTATGGGGACTTCGACAACAAAAGTAAAATATATGAGAAAGGATATACCGACAGTCAACGGCCATAAATTTCATTTTCATCTAATAATATTCGATTGAAATGAAGTTTTACCGCACTGATCAAAACACAAGATTTAGTGTGCAATTAGATATTAGAACTGCATTCCAAAGATGTATTGAAACGAAAAAGGCTATCATTGTTTTAACCGTTCCTACGTTGCCTATTCTCGTACACTGGACCCTCAATTTACGCGCAAAGTTGGGGGTTCGTAAATTAAATTTCGCGTTATTTCAAATTTTTTCGCGTGAAAAAGGCTTTTTTTCAATTCCACTCGATTTTAGTGTAAATAACACAAAAATATACACAAATGCATTTAGAAGCATCTGAGTACATTCTGAGACTACGGAAATACGTAATACTGTGCCACAGCAAGAGCTACAACGACTAATATCTATTTTTTTTTGTTTACTGTTCATATTTTAAGAGCTACACATGGCTTACTTGTCTATTTATAACTGTTCCAGGTATGTTTTCAGTAGTCCAAGAGCTTTAATGAAAACAGGTCTTAAGATCTTCACGAGCAATCAGCAGGTTAAGAATAATTTTTCAATACTGTTCATAGTCGTAGAGCCACATACTACCAACTTGTCTGTTTTGATCTGATCCAGGAACGTTCACAGTCATCCAAGAACTTCAGTGAAAAGTCAGATCTTAAGATCGACATAAATGATCCACATCTTATATTTAATTTTTCAATGCTGCTCATGGAGTTACATATTGCTTACTTGCCTATTCTGATCTGTTTCAGTAATATTTTAAGTCATTCCAAGACACTTTGTTGTTCTGGTAGATCTTACGGTTTGAGCTGCAGATAGTTTTTGGATGGTGTGGTTCATTCATAATAGGCCTATTAATTGCATGTGGTATCACGAGTATGGACCGAGGACAAAAAGTTCATTCACGCAGTCCCTTGCGCTGGTAGATCTTAAAACCTGAGCTCCAGGTAGTTTGTGGGGGACCCAGAGCATCCACAATAAACCTCTTAATTGTAAATGGAATCACGAGTATAGACCGTGATCAATAAGTTCGTTATGGCAGTTTGTTATGCTGGTAGATCCTAATGACTGAACTTCAGGTAGTTAGAATATTCACAATAAGTAAATTATTTGCATGTGGTATCACGAACATAAACCGTATACAACGATTTTGATAGTTCACTTGGTTACGCTGGTAGATCTTAAGGCCTATGCGCCAAATAGTTTTCTAATTAACAAGCACTACCTTATAACTCTTCACAATGATCCAATCAATTAAATGTGATACCACGTGCAGGGACCACAAAATAAGAAACTCTCTAATGTCATTGGTTTCGTTCGTAGACCTAAAGGAGGAGGTTTTGAATGGACAAGAACTTCCATAAACATTACCATATACTGATTTTTTAACAGAGATTTCTTGGATGTCCCTGATCTTAACTAGATTCTATGAAATCAAACAATTCCGTAATGTACATTTCATAAAGTTGAATTTACTGAAGCATGTTGGGTTGTTTTGTATACATATAAATAAAAATTACCTTCATCATGCAAAAACTTTTTTTACGCAATATTTCAAATAAAAAGATGACAAAATAGGCGTGAATTAAATTTACGTAAATTAAGTAGATAGAGTCGCGTGAATAAAGGTTTTAGTGTAGTCATGATATCGTTTTGCTCGCATCCTATCGCATCTTAGCGTGTGATTCAGATGTGAAGAATCGAGACGCTTTGAAATTATAACCTCGACAATGAGACTCATTATGAGTTGTGTCAACCCAACTGAACTGATCTTATGTTCATGCGCTAACTGATTGCTATCATAACCAACACCGTCGATCGAAAGCTTCATCGATTATGCGGTAACGGATTAAGTTGAAATCACAACAAAATTCTAAGCTCTCTCTAGACAAGAACTACGACCATTGGTTCGTATTATTACATTCTCAATTTTTATTTTATGATAGGTACAATAGTAGATTTATTCAAAGCATGTACTTGATGAAAATTTTTGGATGAAAATATTGCAGAATTTTTTTTCATTCACTTTCGTCCTTACCGATCTCAACTGGCAGATAGCGCAAGTCTGCTTTTCATCAAAGTAAGACAGACAAAGTCCTTCGGCAACCTATCCTTTTTGATTTTTTCATAGACTAGCCCTGTGCTAGTCTTTAATTTTCCTAATCAACGATGATGAGGAGAAACATAGCATAATGATAGATCGTAACGTTAAACGAAAATAAAGCTGTCCCTACCTCCTGCAGCAGAATTGCTTTCAGCCTGTATATACGCACATCGAAAAAAGCGGTCCCTCGGTACGGCGATGGTCGTTCGAGAAAAATACTGTGGACTATTGAATTACCAACTCATTACGAATAATTAGGAGCTTTTTCGTAATTATTTTCTCCCGTTCAAATTGCTGCCTTTGATAGCAGTGGGTGTGATTTCCTTCGTCTGAATAGAGAAGGTACACATTGTGCGTTTGAGTTTTTCCATTTTGTTCACCAATGATTATTAAATGAAGCCTCGGAATTCGGGGCGCAGCCGTACTGCTCCGAATACAATCCTCATTCAAACGACAACCATTCCAACCTACGAAATAAATAATAATTCTAATTACCAACAGTTTCAAATAGCAACCTAGGTCCTTGAAGTGCCGTTGCGAACCAACATCGCCCGTTTTAGCCCATGTGTACAGCTCCTCCAGTTTAACTGTGTTGAGAAACGAGTAAATCTCATGCATCGACAAATTAACTAGTTCCTTTGGCACAATCTAGAATGTAATTCCAGGATTAATTGGATATTTCGTTGCTGCATTTCCTTTGAACTCGACCCGACTGCTCTTACTCGTATCGTATCCTGGCAGTTCTCGACTTAGTGAACGGGAAAAGCAGTCGGAGGATGTCATTCCACCCGGTCTCCCTCAAGCTCATTTGTTCACTTTTTCTCCACATTCGTCGCAAAAGTTTTATTTATAGTTTGCCGGAAGAAAAATGTGCCACTATAATTTCTGCTCGATTCATGTTTGGCGCAAATAATCCTGCCTCATGCTACGGCTGTATGTGGCCAACCTGGTCTCGAGCTCAATACCGCAGCCAGCGTCGTACGGTTTGACGTCTTCGGGTGCAACATATGTGTGCTACGGTGACTCATACGGAACAAACGCGACAAGGATCCATTGCTTTTCTTCGTCCGGAGGGGACCGTAGGGTGGTCGTTCACATCTGAAAGCTCAATAATTGGACCTTCTGGAACGTACCGTAAGTGCCTTAACGATTGATAGTTGAGATAAATTGGGTAACGAACCTGCCAGTGACACTTTAGAGCTACGCTTCACTACCACTACAATGCTAGTGAGAAAGTCAAACCTGAGGGAATGATCAGCCAACTGCGAAATAAACGATTATGTAGAATGCGATTTAGGTGAACCATTATCATCATATTCAGCTTCAATGATCCCGAATTGAATTGTCCCGCATGTCATATTTATTATTCTTCAAAGGATACACCTTTCCGGGCAGTTATTAGTTACCAAAACGCATGTTTAGCATACATTTCATCCTGTGAATTTGTTGGTGGCTATCACAGGTTAAATTTTACTTGAAAATATTATCAATCCTATCGGGACACAGGACCTGGTAACAGAGGTAGTTTTGTTTATCCTCATTTGGACTTCCACTGACTTTGGAAGAGTGATTATGTATAAAACTATGTTAAAAAACCTGTTTTAATCCACCTAGTGGTATAATGATGGCTTTCTCATGTATAATATTGTGGTTTATTTTGTTTATTTTTTGTTTATTTTGGAAGCGGGGAAAAGCCCGATGGAGATGAAATTTAGCAATCTCTCTCCAGCAGGCATAAAACCTCCTTATCTCTCGTGTCAACAGATTCCAATGATCCAACAGATACAATAAGGCTTAACACTAACAATAAAAACTAATAAATAAAACTAAACCTATAACCTAGTTGATGACACCAAGCACTACAGAGTAGCAATAGTGTTCTTGCTTAAATGGCCAGAGAGAGAAGAGATAAAAGGAATAGTAAATGGATGATGAAGGTAGGTGGAGAGGGTGGAAAGTAAGCGTGGGCGAACAACGGGTTTAGAGTCGGCATGTAGATCTAGGAGGAAAGAAAGAAGTGCGAGCGGGTTAGTATTTGCAAGCGAATCTGATTAGTTTCAAATAGAAATAAAGAAGACGAAGAAAATGAGAGGGGAAGCGAAAGGGTTAGTATCAGCGAGCGAATCTGATTAGTTTCCAATGGTGATGGGAGAAAGGCCTAGTGATGGTTGAACAAAAATACAAACGGTTACAGACAAATCCTGATCCAAAGTTAATCTAACAAGTAAGAATGAAACAATCGTTTGATCATATTTCTATATAAAGCTTGCTTCAGATAGAATTGGAACAAAGACAATTGTCTGTATTTCAGTTATTTATTATTGAATTCAAGATCTTTTTTTATACAAATGTAGCGTTTTCTTCATACTTTTAAGAAAAAATGCGGATAAAATTATTCGTCACGGTTTCGAAGGAATTCTCGAATTTCTCCAGTAACACGGCTTATAAGGCGGTGCACACCTTCTTCGTCCATCGTTTTAGCTATCTTATTCCACCAGGTCGTCATCTGATTGATGTCTTCGATAACCTTTTCCTTTGCCTTGAGTCTTCTCTTCATGATTGCCCAGTATTTCTCAATAGGGCGGAACTGGGGGCAGTTGGGTGGGTTAAGGTTTTTCGGAACAAACTGGACCCCTTTCTCTGCATACCATTCTAGAACGACTTTGCTGTAATGACAGCTTACCAAATCTGGCCAAAACATTACGGGATGGTCGTGGGATCGAATGAACGGCAAAATTCGTTTTTGGAGACAATCCTTTTTTATAGTTCCGCTGTCATTGTCTTATTTGTAACGAAAACTTTCGTTTTTTTTGCCACAGCTGCAAGTGCCCTGCCAAATCATAGATTTTCTTGCAAATTTGTCGGCAGAAACAAATTTAAATTTGGCTGGAACATCCCTCCGAGCCATTGCCATTAAAATTTTTGACCTGGGATTCGCCCGAAGTCAGCCTTGACATAGGTTTCATCGTCCATCAGAAGACACCCGTCGAACTTGGTCAGCACCTGGTCATATAGTTTCCGAGCACGAATTTTCACCACACTAGTCTGTTTTATGGTCCGATTTGGCTGTTTGCTAGCTGGATACGACTTGATTCCTTCTCCTCACGGTACTATGGACAGCATCGAATTGTCTGGTCAAATCACGGTCCGACAGATTAGGATTGCTCTTAATTGTCTTCAAAATCTTACCACGTAGTTTCCGGTCGACAGTTCCACTCCGACGATTGGCTTGAGGCTTCCGAATCGTCGTCAATGTTTCCTTATACCGTTTGATAACGCACCATACGGTATTTATGGGCAATTTCAACTGTTTAGCTAGCCTAGATGCAGACCACAATGGATTTTCCAAATAACTGTGCACAATTTTTTCCCTTCTTTCGGCTTCCATGCTGATTGTTTACAAAGTACAGTCGATTTGCGGAATGTCAAAAATCATTCGTGAAGCTGACAAAATTCCCGACACGTGGGCGCCAATAACTTCGCAATCCGTCCACAAGGAGCGCCACAATATAAGCAAAAGTTTGTTCCAATTCTAAATGAAGTAAGCTTTAGATGAAAGTCGAAAACATTGGAGCCGCTATTGAACGTTCTGCACATACTGGAAAATGATTCATTGTAACCATAATTCGTTCGTGCAATGGGTAATCTCAAGAAACGATGAGAAAAAGGGACAATCGATACGTTGTAACTGAATTTTCTCTCGGCAATAGAGGTTTACCTTAGTGCACGGATTAGACCGTAGATCCTCTCCCGTTAGTCGCAGCTCGATGTGTCGGTAGAGCTATGAGGTTAGGGCGGGTCTGCAACCAAAGTAAGGGAGAGAAACCGGTGAATCTACGTTCACCCAACAAACGCACGGCGTGGTGCACCCAAACACTCTTCACGCCTTGGGTGAAGACGCTGATTTGGGTTATGACAGGTATCAGACTCACCTCCTCCGACTGCTCTCGTCGGTACAGGACTCGTCGTGATGGATACTGCTTTTAGCACGTGGTTGAGGGCCGACACTTTTGCGAAAATATGCGCTATTTTCGCCTCACTAATACTTCTTAGTAACTGGTACGAACTTCGCGATCAACGGGCGGTCTACGACCGTCCTCCGTTGCTATTAAAACACTTCCGGAAAACTAAATGAATAAAGAAAGGACTTTAGACGCGGAATGCGTTTTCTCGATGTTCACTCTCTCACAGTTCACTCTAGAAGATCCGAAGATTCCCAATTGCGGCTTGTATCTACCTGAACCGTATCGCGCGCGATCGATCTGTCAACTGACAGCGGTTGACGTTTATGTCATCGTATAATCTGATACTCAAACCACTAACGGCAGCTGATGATGGGATAGGGATGTATAAGATCGATTGGGATTAGCGGTTGGATGGGAATAGGATCGTGAGTTTACGGTTTTGGCTTGTCCTCGCCTGGCAGTCACCTCCTCGTTGAATTCACCGATAGGAGATTCAAGTGCCTGAATGCACCAGACAGCACCGAGAGTTGAGCTAATGATAAACTCATCGATCTACTCACTCAGAACAGCTACAGATGCCGTCGGCCGGGGGAAAGAAAATTTGAAACGGCTTCTAAGATGTCTTTTAAAATTTTCTGTTATACTAGTACGTTTGTGCCACGAAATTTATTTAGGCTTGGCTACTCGAGAACGAGAAACTGAATCGATTTTTTACAGAATACGGATTTTTGGAGACTGATAGAGAAGTTTGCTCTACGTAAACGTTTGGCGACTTCTATCAAGATTTTGATATGTCGCTCGAAATTGTCTGTAGCGATGACAATGTCATCGAGGTAAACAAATACTTCCGGTTCGAGGTCTGGTCCCAGGATCCGGTCCATCACTCTCACTAAAGTTTGAGCGCTATTATTGAGACCAAACGGCATAACGCGGAATTGGAATTGACCTCTCCCGGCAATAGAGAAAGCCGTTTTTGGCCTTGACGTAGGATTTAAATTAATCTGCCAGAATGCATCGCGGAGATCGATCGTGCTTAGGAATTTCGTGGATGTAAATCTACCGAGGATGCGGCCAATGTGATTTAGAGGGTATGCATCTGGGATCGTTACGCTGTTTAGCTTCCGGCTATCGAGGCAAAGTCGTACTCTATCTTCGTCCTTCTTAACGGCGACAACTGGAGAATTCCACGGTGAGTGGCATGGTTCAACCACTTTTAACTTCAGCATTCTATCCAGCTCGGTGTCCACTTTCCTTTGTACGTAGGGGGAAATTGGATGGTGCCTTTGTTTAATTGGTTTGGCCTCACCTGTGTCGATTGTGTGTTGATCCACATTCGTTTGTTCTAGTGTGTTGCTGTCGGCGACCTTAAATAGTTTGATGGCGTTGAAGAGACTTTTTTTCTGAAAGTCGTCTAGGTCGTGCTCAGTAGAGTTTACTTTTTCATCGATTTCTACATTACAAACTGTTAGTTCAGGCATTAGGTTAAATCTTTTTACGAAATCGACGCCAAGTATAAGTGCTTTTGGGATTGTGGGTACTATTAGGATTGGTAAAATGTGGGTTTCTTTTTTGAATGTTACTTGAACTAGTGTGTAACCAAGAATTTTATGAGATGTGTTGTCTGCTGTGCGGACGTTTCGCTGAAGAGGAAAAATTTTTGCTGATGGATCGAGTATTTGTTTGTAATCCTTTCCTAGTAGCGTACAAGATGCTCCTGAGTCAATTAGCCCGGACGTCTTCTTGTTTCCAAGGATGACGTCAGCGAAAAATCTTGGATCGTTTTTGAGGTCGATGACTTCTGTTATAATTTGATCATAATAAGTGTGAAATTGACTTTGTGGGATTTCGGACCAAATCTGCAAGCAGTAACACGTTTGATTCAGGGTGTTATTTTGTAGAGTCGGGTATGTTCGGGAACAGGATTCGGGTTGACTCTTCACCGCGAATCCCGACTCTAGTTTCCCAGAGGTGTACGGCATTTACGGCATTCTGATGTTCTCACATCAGGGCAACCACACCTTGTGCAGAATTCCTTCGCTCGTTTCTCCGGACAGTTTATGAAGAAATGACTATCGCTCCCACAATTGAAACACTCCCTTTTTTTCATGCGAACTCTCTTCCTTTCGTTATCGATTTCCGTTGTAGTATGCTTGGAAGAGGTTGCAACTATTTCTACAGCTTCATCCTCATCCGTGCATGGTTCTTCTGGAGCGATTACTTCAATTTCCTCTACTCGTTTTTTTTCGAACAGTATTTTGTTACGGTACTGAAATGAAGGTTCAGCGTATGGGATCGGGAACATTTTATTATGTCTTTTTACTAATGCTTCAGTGGTATCAATTTCCCTACATTTGTTTTTCAAATTTTCGATGCTTGTTATTGTTTCGAATGTCAGTTGTGATAAATAGGAGGGTCTCATATTACGTCTAATTAGATGAAGTTTTTCGCATTCTTGATATGGTGATGCTCGTTGTGCAAAAAGGAATTGCATTGATGCAATATATACACTGAAAGGCTCGTCTGGCCCCTGCAACCGATTCTCAATTTGGGATCTCAGGCGGAAATCATAGTCTGCCGGTAGAAAATCCTTTTTTAGTTGGTTCTTTATCTCTGTCCATCGGTGTGAAGGGTCTATTTCTGCAAGTTGTCTATAGAGGCCACTGTACCAGTGTAATGCTGTGCCTTCAAAAAGATGAACGGCCGATTGTGCCAATTCTGCTGCAGAAAGCTGGTCCCCTTCCGCGTACATCTCGACTCTAGCGATAAACTCGTTGACACTGGGGTGGCGTTTTTCTCCTGAAAACTTTTGCAGGTCCCATTTAGCTACTGGAGAAATTCTTCGGTGGCCATCGGTTCTAGTTGTTTGTTGTTGTGTATTTTGTGCGTTGTTAGATGATGGTGAGGGCAGTTGTGGGATGCGCAGACTTGACATTAAAGTCAGCATTTGATGCTGCATTTCCATCATTTGTACATTGAATCTTTGTTGCTGTTCTACAAAACGCTGTATGGTAACTGACGTTTCGTTGTTTTTCTGCAGTGTCTGCTCGAGAAGTGAAGCCTCGTCTCGCTTTTTCCGGGGAATAGTACCGGTACGTGTTCCTTCCAGGTTATCAGCCTTCCTGGTAGCACCTGCTTCGTCAGAGTAATCTGAAAGTTGTAATGGGGGGTTTTGTGTCGTTTGCGTTTTTTCTCTGAGCCTTGTAGCAAAATCGTCAAGGTCGTTACACTTCTGCATCAAAATATTTTTCTCCGCGGTTTGATTTTCGTCTATATCACGGACGCGTTCTAAACGATTGAGGATATGAATAAGACGAGAATCGATAGTTATTAGATCATTAATATTAGACTGAGAAGAGGGTTTTTGTAAAGAACTTTCAATTGCTGATAGTTTTTGGCGACAAATTTCAATTTCAAACGATGGATCGCGTTTCGACGTCTTCGGAATTTCTCGCGTGCACGCGTTTTCTTGTTTTATTAGTTCTCGAAGGGCTCTTTTCTTACCAGTAGGCTGTACGAGTTTTCTAATTTCGAACTCGTATTCTAGTTCGTCTTCCAGGAGTTTTAATGGATCCATTATAACTTCAGGTAGGGGTTTCGTTCTTACAGAAGAGAAAACTATTATACGGGCAGTTAAAGGATTACCAGGAATAATTAAGTATATAAAAACTTTTCAGTTTAATCTTTGATGGTTTAATTTTATTTAATAATGATTTTTTTTTTTTTTTTTTTTTTTTTTTTTTTTTAGGTTGCTACATTTGAAATATGCTCTCAACTCTCGTTCATCAGTCCCATTGATCTGAGATTCATGCGATAATAATCTAATGCTTTATACGGAACCGAACAAATTCTCTGCACCGGACATCTAGCACGAACCAGCTCCAACCTCACAGGCCCACGGACACTACGAACTGCTGGAATCAATTGTGCAATTGTGGCTCAGACTTGAGAAAACCCATGTTGGGCGCCACTGTAACTGAATTTTCTCTCGGCAATAGAGGTTTACCTTAGTGCACGGATTAGACCGTAGATCCTCTCCCGTTAGTCGCAGCTCGATGTGTCGGTAGAGCTATGAGGTTAGGGCGGGTCTGCAACCAAAGTAAGGGAGAGAAACCGGTGAATCTACGTTCACCCAACAAACGCACGGCGTGGTGCACCCAAACACTCTTCACGCCTAGGGTGAAGACGCTGATTTGGGTTATGACAGGTATCAGACTCACCTCCTCCGACTGCTCTCGTCGGTACAGGACTCGTCGTGATGGATACTGCTTTTAGCACGTGGTTGAGGGCCGACACTTTTGCGAAAATATGCGCTATTTTCGCCTCACTAATACTTCTTAGTAACTGGTACGAACTTCGCGATCAACGGGCGGTCTACGACCGTCCTCCGTTGCTATTAAAACACTTCCGGAAAACTAAATGAATAAAGAAAGGACTTTAGAAGCGGAATGCGTTTTCTCGATGTTCACTCTCTCACAGTTCACTCTAGAAGATCCGAAGATTCCCAATTGCGGCTTGTATCTACCTGAACCGTATCGCGCGCGATCGATCTGTCAACTGACAGCGGTTGACGTTTATGTCATCGTATAATCTGATACTCAAACCACTAACGGCAGCTGATGATGGGATAGGGATGTATAAGATCGATTGGGATTAGCGGTTGGATGGGAATAGGATCGTGAGTTTACGGTTTTGGCTTGTCCTCGCCTGGCAGTCACCTCCTCGTTGAATTCACCGATAGGAGATTCAAGTGCCTGAATGCACCAGACAGCACCGAGAGTTGAGCTAATGATAAACTCATCGATCTACTCACTCAGAACAGCTACAACGTGATTGTAATAAATCAGCTACAAAAAGGGCTTTGGAGACATTCCTACGAACAGATAGCAGATCCAGGTCGATAAGCTTACAACGATCTTTGTAGCTAGGAAGATTAGTGGGATCCCTCCAAGGTTGGCAGTCAATTGGCAGTCGCGTTCAGTTCAGGAGATATAATGGTACAAGTGACGTAACCGAAATAACGCGTTTTTTTCTATCCGCACTTTGTTCAGAAAGTAACAAATGATCAAGTTCAAATTTATCATTGCTGTTACTTTTTGTTCCTAGAATGTTGTCGAATATGCGCCATAAGCGTTGCGTCACATTGCTCTGAACTAACCAAAACAATCTGAATGAATTTGAGTTTACAGTCAGTCCAAATTCGTATCAGAAATTATCCTACCGGAAAAATACGTTTTTTAAGACTGTTTGAATGACAAGAGAAAAGCAATAAAAGCAATGTCACACCTCCAGGTGTGCCACCTCTTCTTAATTTAAATTCTTTTTTCGACATCAATTTATTCCAATTGATTCGGATAGTTCACAATGGTATGCTACAGTTTACGGCCATATAGTCGTAAATTCGTTTTCGCCTGAAACGTCAGGATAGACATTGCACTTTGGAGCAAATAAGTTGTCATTTTTTTTCTTCAACTAAGACATATTCGTGCTATGCTTCAGTGTTTATGTCCCATATTTGGCAACATTTCTCTCTCACACACACACACACACGCGCGCACGCACACTCACTCTCTCACTCACTCACTCACTCACTCTCTCACACACACACACACACACACACACACACACACACACACACACACACACACACACACACACACACACACACACACACACACACACACACACACACACACACACACACACACACACACACACACACACACACACACACACACACACAGTTTGTTATTTTTTGAGACAACTAAAAAAATCTTACTTTTGCTAATTTAGATTTTTTATTTCTGATTCCCTTAATAATAATAAAATATTTGTTGAAATGGTTATTTTTTTAGTTGAATTCACCAATTCAACGTGCTGTCATTTCTTAGCTAAGGCACACTTCATTTCCATTCAACTAATTTTTTAGTTGAATTAGAAAAATAAAACGTTGTTTTCAACCAACATAAATGGTTGAATTGGCTTCGGCAATTTGCAGCTATGTGGCGCACTGTCACCGAAAAAAATGTTAACACCGTAATGACTACTAGCCACTAGATGGCACACTACTATCGAAAAATATTTCAGTCGCGGTAGTCTTTTCTATATTGGCAGGTATAAATACGATGTTGTATTGGAGAAAAAGGCATAAACGAAACATAAACTTCGTTTTGAAAATTATTCTTATAAATCGCTGCTTTCTTCATTCGACTTCGCGAAATAAACTCTCTCACTGAAAACTTTGAGCACTCGGAAAACAAAAACCGAATACAAGTAATACACCGGACGGCGTATCCCGGAAGGTTGGAAGATGCAAAAAACATCATTTGACATTTATACAATTAGAGTGCAATATTCAAAACTCATTTCACTGTTCCGCGTAAAAACATTATTTCGCACAATCGCTTCAAATGCGCACTAATTCTGAATACACTTTCCACTAAGAGTTTACGTCATTTTTACAAATCGAATCAGAAATTTATATATGGATATATCGTAACACATGCGAAAAACATCAACACAATTTGCAAGCAGTTTCAACAAGACTGTCCGTTTTAGCTTTTTAATGGATTGTTTTGCTTTGACACTTCTCATGGTTTTTTGGCTAATAAACTTGTTAATGAAACCAATTTCATTTTTGTGTTCTTTGTGCTGTCCTTCAGTACTGATGGTGATAGAAAATAGAAACAAACTTTCTAATTTCAATAACAAATTAGTTGTCAATGAGAATTTCGTGTTGGATTGAAATATTGCTGGTTTTTGTCCAGGATATTCGCCAACTAAATACATGCTCTGTAAATAAGAGTTTTTTCCAGCAAAGTAAATTCTCAATTTTAACTAATTTCATAGTTATTTTGAAAATTTTGTTGTTAAAATCAACTAATTCAAAAACAGTAATACGAATTAGGCACAAAGCTAATTTCGGTCGTTCCGTGAAGGAAAGGAAAGTAATGCTTTAAAGACTTTACTTTGCCATAACGCGTGTCAATGAATCTTTTAAAACCCAGGAAAACTGCTAATTTTGTATTTTCTATCGAGCCTAAGTTTGTTGGAATCCGTTCTGGTATCTCTGAGAAAATTGAGCGATTAAAATACAACGCGTTTTGTCTTTTACGTTACTTATACCATTATATCTCCGGAAAGAGAAATCACAGCCAATTGATCTTCGAATTTGACAGTAGCTTTCAAGTGACTTTTAGGGCCTGATATTCAAAGCATTTTTAAAAGATTTACCCTACAGTAAAGATGCGATCCGTTGCTGCTGGATATCTTCCCACGAAATCATTCACCTTCACTGATGATAGACGACAGAAGAGGATTTAGGAAAATTCTCTTTCAAGATGACATTTCACATGGCGAGGGCTCGAAAATTCTCACACCCTTTTCCTTGTGGATGGAACATATTACCCCCATATCCTAGATTTTGATAATCAGGCTGATCATTATTATGAACTCAGCTTCGATAACAAGCTTACCAATTGCTTCATTGTTCCAGTTTCTATTGAACGTAATTCGAAATAGTTTCGAGGAATCATGAACTGCACACTTTTAGAATTGGGGCATGAAGATAAATTCAACCAAAATAGTGGTTTTTCATTATATAGCACCGAAACCGGTAAAATATGCTTATACAGGTTTTCAAGCAAAGCCTTGGTATCACATTCATTTTGTGTGAATTTGGCCTTCTGTTTCAACAGACTTCGCAGCCGATTCTTAGTGTAGCTAACTGTTGCATGGCTGGTGCTACGATCCTACTGACAATAAGAATCCTTCCAGATCGGAGCTCGAATTAACGACAACTGGCTTCTAAGACCAGTGCTTTATGCATTCAGTCTTTCACGATAATCGAGTAAAACGATTCCGCATAACGAGTGTGCATCCATAGATTTTCTGGAAATCAGAAATTCGTATCTAAACGACTAACTAGTAACTTTTGAACGAATCTTGTTGTACACTAAGATCTCTTTTTACACGGTTTATTTTTCGCACGGTTTTTTTATACACGGCTTTTTTACACGGATTCCGGAATTAACACGGTTTTTATTTACGTGGTTTTCGCAATTAACACGATGTCTGATGAGAATTTAAAATGCACTGTCATTTGTTTTTTGAGTAAAAATTTAAAAAAGAGAACAGGTTGTCTGTGGGAAAACGATTATGAGAGCTAATTTAAAGTTTGCATGTTAACTAAAATCATTCACTCAACAATTCACGAGATCATGGGCTGTCGTTCCATAAAATGAATAATCAGTCTTCAGTTCTTCAATCCCTGTCGTAAATTACACGACAACGTCTCTTCCGCTCAGTTGTGCTGTATGATGTCAGCATCGTCATTGATATCATCGAGAATTTTGTAGCGTTGATGAACTAGTCGGATTTACTAATCTCTTCAACTCTTCATCATATCGAGCAGTACAGTATTTTTACCCATGATATACTTCAGTATGACACATAGTAATACCTTTTCTAATGTGATCCATATTCATCTCTATGAATTCTTCCCCTTTAATTATGTCGCTGCGTGCATAGATCTTCATCAAATACCCATGTCTTTCCACTCAGTTTAGTTGAACATGACTATTAAGATCGTTAGTGTTTATTACACATCGCAACTTTGGAATTGAAAAGAACTTATTCTCAAGCTATATTTGCAGTGAAAGTGTTTATGGGTGGTATTATCAGCACTTCTTTAGTCGAACGTTCTAAATTGTACGTATTATCGTTCTTTTGAAAACCGAATCCATTAACCAGAAGGCATCATAGAGCTAATTGGTTGGATTACAGATCTTACATTGAAAATCATGTGGATCATGAAACTATTTTAGAAAATTCTGCAGACATCAACACAGCAATTGATAATTTGAATCATTATATTATCGAAACTAGAAATCTTTCAGTTCCCAAAGCTCAAACTAAATTAAATTCTCCTATCATCGATGACAATCTTCAACTGCTCATTCGGTTGAAGAATGTTCGTCGACGACAATATCAACGTTCTCGTGACCCTGCTATGGAAAAGATAGTTAAGGATTTACAAAAAGAAATTAAACATAGATTTACTCTTTTGCGAAATGAAAATTTCGCTAAAGAAGTTGAACAAATTTAACCATATTCTAAACCTTTCTGGAAACTTTCTAAGGTTATTAAGAAACCTCAGAAGCCAATTCCTGTTCTCAAGGAAGGAAATTAAATACTTCTTACAAAAGGCGAAAAAGCTCAAAAACTTGCTCAGCAGTTCGAGAGTGTACACAATTTTAATTTGAACGTTGTGAGTCCTATTGAAAATGAAGTCTCACTGAAATATGATCATATTTCAACCCAAGTGTTATCACAAAATGACATTATTGAGACGAATTTTGATGAAATTAAATCAATTATTAGGAAACTTAAAAACATGAAAGCTCCTGGTAGTGATGGAATTTTTAGTATTCTTATTAAAAATCTTTCCGATGTTGCATTGAGACTCCTGGTTATAATTTTCATTCAGTGTTTTTCATTAGCTTACTTCCCAAAAAGATGGAAAAACGCTAAAGTAATTCCTATCCTCAAACCTGATAAAAACCCAGCAGAAACATCAAGTTATCGACCAATTAGCTTACTTTCTTCTATCAGTAAACTTTTTGAAAAAATTATCTTGTTGAGAATGATGTCTCATATAAATGAGAATTCAATTTTTTTACCAGAGCAGTTTGGATTTCGTCATGAACATTCAACTACTCATCAACTTGTAAGAGTAACGAACATGATAAAAGCAAATAAATCTTCTGGGTTATCCACTGGAGTTGCTCTTCTAGACATAGAAAAAGCATTCGACAGTGTTTGGCACAAAGGTTTAATAGCAAAAATGCCTGATTTCCAGTTTCCTATTTATTTGATCAAAATGATTCAAAATTATTTAACTGATCGTACTCTTCAGGTTAGCTATCAGAATTGTAAATCTGAATTGCTATCCGTACGAGCAGGTGTTCCGCAGGGTTCGAGCGTAGCTCCAATCTTGTATAATATTTTCACTACTGATCTTCCAAATCTACCCGTTGGTTGTCAGAAATCGCTATTCTGTGACGACACAAGTCTGTTAGCCACAGGTAGAAATCTAAGAGTGATCTGCAGTCGCCTACAAAGAAGTTTAAATATTTTCAGTGATTATCTGTCAAAATGGAAAATTAAACCAAATGCAGCAAAAACGCAATTAATTATCTTTCCTCATAAGCCAAGAGCTTCTTTTCTTAAACCAAACAATAATCACATTCTCAAATTGAATGGCTTGGAATTGATATGGTCTGATTAAGCTAAATACTTAACTTTAACGCATGACAAAAAACTCACTTTCAAGGATCACATTGAAGGAATCCAGGAAAAGTGTAATAAATATTTTAAATGTTTATATCCTCTTATAAACAGAAATTCTAAGCTCTGTCTATAAAACAAATTTGTAATATATAAATAAATTTTCAGACCAGCCACGCTTTATGCAGTACCAATTTGGTCAAGTTGTTGTTCCACCAGGAAGAAAACGCTTCAAATAATTCAGAATAAAATTCTGAAAATGATTTTGAAGCGTCCTCCCTGGTTTAGTACAAATGAGTTACACAGACTCACAAATATAGAACCTTTAGATGTAATGTCACATAATATTATAAGCAAATTCCGACAAAAATCGATGCAATCTTCAATTGAATCGATTCGCTCTCTGTATTAGTTAGTAAGTTAGTATATAAGTTCATTTTCCCCATTACACAATACAAGTAGGTTTAGAATTTTTCCTACACAAAAATCTCAGAATTGCGGAAGCAAATAATGTCCTCATGGTAATAACGAAATCATATATATATATATATAATATATATATATATATATATATATATATATATATATATATATATATATATATATATATATATATATATATATATATATATATATATATATATATATATAATAGGGCTGAAAAGTCACCACTTGTGGCTGAACACCCAATTTAAATCTTAATAATTTAATTTTAACTCATATTCCAATAAAAAGTTATTTAAAAAAAACCAGAAGCCATGAACCGTTTAGATTATTTTGCTTACCGTGCAACGTGTTTCATAAGTGTTCTAATTTCAATTTGGCATCCAATGTGTTTTATCAAGTATGACTAGACCTTGTCGTAATCTCAGACTGGTTTTATTGTGAAAAAACAGTTGCATTTTATCAAAAACAAAACAAATAAATACTCAAATCTACGGTTTTTGGAATTATTACGTCAAATTTTTCACGCGGTTTTTTTTATTGCACGGTTTCCGCAATTAACACGGTTTTATTTTACACGGATTTTTTTACAACGGTACGTAATCCCCGTGTAAAAAACGACCTTAGTGTAAAGAAAATTGTGTAGTATAAAGAGATCTGTGGAAGCCTTAAGATCAACCAACTTAACCGACGATATTAGCTGGTTCCTTGTTTGCGGTACATACACGTGGAATAACATTAAATTAATGAGGTCATTGTCATGACTTTGTTCATCCAAATCTTCCTGGAATATAGGCCTTAAGATCATAGAGCACCACGCGATCAGTCATTCTTTTCGTCATAAGTTTTAAAATAGTTGCGGGCCCGCGAAATTTTCAAACAATTTAGATTTAACGATCTTCTCTTTGTAAAGGGTGATTTTTTAAGAGCTTGAGAACTTTTTTAAACAATAAAACGCATAAAATTTGCAAAATCTCATCGGTTCTTTATTTTAAACGTTAGATTGGTACATGACATTTACTTTTTGAAGATAATTTCATTTAAATGTTGACCGCGGCTGCGTCTTAGGTGGTCCATTCGGAAAGTCCAATTTTGGGCAACTTTTTCGAGCATTTCGGCCGGAATAGCCCGAATTTCTTCGGAAATGTTGTCTTCCAAAGCTGGAATAGTTACTGGCTTATTTCTGTAGACTTTAGACTTGACGTAGCCCCACAAAAAATAGTCTAAAGGCGTCAAATCGCATGATCTTGGTGGCCAACTTACCGGTCCATTTCTTGAGATGAATTGTTCTCCGAAGTTTTCCCTCAAAATGGCCATAGAATCGCGAGCTGTGTGGCATGTAGCGCCATCTTGTTGAAACCACATGTCAACCAAGTTCAGTTCTTCCATTTTTGGCAACAAAAAGTTTGTTAGCATCGAACGATAGCGATCGCCATTCACTGTAACGTTGCGTCCAACAGCATCTTTGAAAAAATACGGTCCAATGATTCCACCAGCGTACAAACCACACCAAACAGTGCATTTTTCGGGATGCATGGGCAGTTCTTGAACGGCTTCTGGTTGCTCTTCACTCCAAATGCGGCAATTTTGCTTATTTACGTAGCCATTCAACCAGAAATGAGCCTCATCGCTGAACAAAATTTGTCGATAAAAAGCGGATTTTCCGAATGGACCACCTAAGACGCAGCCGCGGTCAACATTTAAATGAAATTATCTTCAAAAAGTAAATGTCATGTACCAATCTAACGTTTAAAATAAAGAACCGATGAGATTTTGCAAATTTTATGCGTTTTATTGTTTAAAAAAGTTCTCAAGCTCTTAAAAAATCACCCTTTATTATAATATTTCCCCAAATTTTCCAAATAAAAAATATAATTTTTCATAAAAAATTTTTACAATAATTATGGAAAACAATTTTTTTAAATTTTCTTACAATAAGTTTATATTTTCTTTGATTTGTCAAAATTTCACATTCACTATATTTATTTGTTAAAGAATTGTATGTTTTTATTAAAAAAAGGACAGTTTAATATTACGTTTAGAGAAAAAATTCAGTTTATGTGACCGAAATCAGACCCGAACAACATTTTTTCGCTATTCGCAAACTATTATTTTCTCTGAAACAAAAGAAGTGAGTTACTCATTATTGCTTAGCCCATCTGCAAACTAAACAAAGGCTGTTTCATTAAAAATTTAATTCGTTTCGCATATCAGCACAGATACGAAATCGTTTACGGAGACACCCTCATGGCGAACGTATATTTTTTTCTCTCTAACTAGTTTACAGCTTTTCTGGGTTTTGTTTGCCATTCCATAATGTGACAAATCGAATAGGTGCAAGGCATGCAATGAGAAAGCATGAGTTTTCCCATATATTTTGCTGCCACTAAACACGTACTTTATGCGCTGGCTGCACGCTGATGCACTCCAGATGCCACTGGTGAGGGAGCGGTCGTACAGGATGCGACAACTCAATTCATTGCTGCAAAATCCAAGGTTATTTGCATTCCGATGTCCACAAATTTCGAATCATTTATCAGGAACGGAAAACTGACTCTTGAAAATTGGGAGGTTAATAGACGACATCCAACAGCATCCCGCCCATCACTTCCCAGGAAGGCAGATACCAGAAGAACGTCGAAGGTGACACTTTTGTTTGCTTCGACCTAACCAGAAACCAGCCAGAAGAAGAAGAAAACTTACCTCGACAGTCGTCGACCATAATTCTCGTCAGTGCGACCTGGTTTGCAACCTGCCGGAAGTTCCTGTCCTTATCGGCCAGCCGTCACCTTTCGGAATGTTGCCAAGTTGGTTGCCATCGTCGTCTCCTCGCTTCGCTGAACAACCACGTAAGCTTAATGGAGCAAACACATGAAGATGTGCATCGGCAGCAGCTACATTTGTGCAGTGGTGGTGCAATTATTGCCTCTTTCCCGCTGTCGTGTCCGTCCGACTTGCTGCAATAAGGACAAAGTTGAAACTTAATTATCACTTGTCACACGTACGAGGCCGAGATGCATACGGTCATGGTGGGAAGGTGACACTTTCTATGAAAACAGGGCCACCATTTGTGTTCGATTCAATTTGTTTGTTTTTCAGGCTAATTGTGCATGTCTTTTGAAATTTAATTCTCTGCTGCAAATGAAAATTCTGTTAATTGTGCAATTTTCTCTGCCTCTTAGTTACATTACAGTATTCAATTATTTCTCTGCAATCTTGGTTCTATAACGCTAAAATATTTTATACATCAGTAAAAAGAGAAGGCTTACGGTATATTGGTTTTGTTTTTGTGCTTCACTATAGACGTATTCGTTCGATAATGTGAAAATATAATCAACTTGCCACGGTCGATTGCCGATCGATTACAGTGAGCCAACAGGAAAAAAAATGTAATCAGATTCACGCGCTCGGAAATCGCCTGATTGCCAAATCGAATCTCACAAGCCACCCCTCGTTGCCGTCCACCAAAACAACAAACAACAAATTTATTTCATTTATCTATAATTAAATCTCGAAATTATTGTTTCTGTCTCTTTCGAATCGAAATACCAGAAACGATGGCTGTGTTGTATACTCTGCGCTCGCCACAAATCAGAACGTGAAATGTCCGTTCCCCTTTCTTGTTTCCACGTATTTCAGTGTGACAGAAAAAGAAAAAGTTAATGTATTTTGAATACGATTGTGTTTAGACTATCCTTTAGTTAATCTGAAATCCTGTTTCAATGTATGTTACATCTGTTTTCTAATGAAAGCCTACTGATTCTCTTCTGACCAGGGTTAACTATTCCAAGCACACAGCACTGGTCTTACACAAACGAACAGAAAGTTCGAGGCCAAGCCTGAAAGGATTCATAGCTTCAGTAAGATCGTAGCACTAACCGTGCAATGGTTCTGTATGCTAAAAACTGGCTGTATCATCTTTATCCCAAGAAGCTTGCCAGCTGGCAAGTGTTCTTTGGCGGGACGCGCTATAGAATTCGTTGAAAGCAATCGGTCTCTCATAAATTTCACCCTCAATAGCAGCACGTTTGGCTAAACTATCGGCTCTTTCATTGCCTGGAATGGATCAATGAGCTAGGACCCAAACTATTGTGATTTGATAATTATGATTCAATTCAGGCACTGTTTTATTTTGCCAAGAAAAGCGGTTCATTTTTGCCAGCAGCGTTTGAGCGAATGGCTTGAATATTCCAAACCCAGTAGCCTCTTCAATTCGTGATCCGTCCGTGTAAAATATTTTCCCAGAGTCAATATGCCCGAACTTACTTGTAAATATTTTTGGGATTTCCATCGAGTGTAGGTGTTCCATGATTCCACGCACTTCGCGCTGCATGGATGTGTCGAAAAATAAAGTTGAGTCTGGGGCATTTAGGAGGCTGTCACGGATACGAATATATCTTGAAGGGTCGATTTCCTGTGACATATGGTTAAAATATATTGTCATGAATCTTGTTTGAGATTGAAGCTCAACGAGCCTTTCGAAGTTATTAATAACCAGGGCATTCAGTACCTCACATCTTATTAGCAGTCGCGATGAAAGCTCCCAAAAACGATCTTTCAATGGAAGAACTCCCGCCAGAACTTCAAGACTCATTGTATGTGTCGAATGCATGCAGCCTAAAGCAATTCGTAAACAACGATATTGAATTCGCTCTAATTTGATAATATAAGAGTTTGCAGCGGAACGAAAGCAAACGCATCCATATTCCATCCCATCAGTATCGTTGTCTGATAACATTTTATTAGATCTTCCGGATGAGCACCCCACCAAGATCCTGTTATTGTTCGAAGAAATTTTACTCTTTATTGGCATTTTGTTATCAGATACCTAATGTGTCTTCCCCACGTGCATTTGGAATCAAACCACACCCCAAGGTATTTGAAAGTCAAAACCTGTTGGATCATTCTTCCCATCATATGAAGCTGAAGCTGCGCGGGATCATGTTTTCTTGAAAAGACGACCAGCTCTGTTTTCTCCGTAGAGAATTCAATACCCAGATGAACAGCCCAAATGGACAAGTTGTATAAGATATCTTGCAATGGTTTTTGCAGGTAAACAGCTTTGGGTCCAGTAACTGAAACCACGCCATCAGCCGCCAATTGTCTTAGTGTACATGGGGTTACTAGACAGCTGTTAATGTCGTTCACGTAAAAATTATAGAGGAGCGGACCAAGGCATGAGCCTTGCGGGAGACCCATGTAGCTAATTCTGAATGTTGCCAAATCCCTATGTGAAAAATACATGCATTTCTTTGGCAAAAGGTTGTGCAAATAATTATTTATAATCGCTGGAAGTCCATGTTGATGGAGCTTGTCTGAAAGTACATCAATGGGAACTGAATCAAATGCTCCTTTAATGTCTAAAAATACAGATGCCATTTGTTGTTTTTGAGCGAAGGCAATTTGGATGTCAGACGAAACTAAAACAAGGCAATCATTCGTCCCTATATTTCTACGGAAGCCGAACTGAGTATCTGACAACAAACCGTTCGTCTCGACTCAAGTGTTGAGACGTCGAAGAATAACTTTTTCGAAAAATTTTCTGATGCGAAACAACATTGCAATGGGTTATATGAGTTGTGATTGGAAGCTGGTTTCTCCGGTTTTTGAATGACAATAACTTTCACTTGCCTCGAGTCAGGTGGAACAATGTTTTGTTCAAGAAACTTGTTGAACAATTCCAACAAAAGTGTTTTTGCAAGGTCAGGAAGATTCTCTCACCAAGTTGAATTTAATTCTGTCCGACCCAGGAGCGTTATTGTTACAATACATGAGTGCTATGGAAAATTCCATCATTGAAAAGGGGTTATCAATGGAACCATTATTTGGAGAAGATTCCCAAATAATGCTCTGCGTAGGAACAGAATCTGGACAAACTTTCCTCCCAAAATCAAATATCCATCGGTTCGAGTGTTCCTCACTCTCATTTCCTACGTTACGATTCCTCATTCGTCTGGCCGTATTCCAAAGAGTGCTCATTGAGGTTTCTCTTGATAAACCTTCGACAAAATGTCTCCAATAGCTACATTGTTTGGCCCGAAATATGCTCTTATACTTGGTTTCTAAAACCAAGAATTTTTCGAAATTCTGGGCAGTTCCTCCTCCTCGTTTTAAAAACGTCATGAAAGCATTTTGTTTCGCATATTTAGCATCTGAGCACTCTTTGTCCCGTCAAGTGTTTGGAGGCCTTCTGTTAGACGATAGACCAAGAAATCGTTTGGTTTGGGCTTGTTCTGCGGCCTCCAGAGTCGAACAAACGAGGAAATCATATTCTTCAAGTGGGGGGAGCTCTTCCATTTAGTTCAAAGTACTTGAGACACTACATTGGTATTTAATCCAGTCAACATGTGAATTAGTAATGCCTTTGTTACTGCTAATGATCGCTACCGTGTAAATCAGGAAATACTTTCCAGGTTCAATCTAGTCGAATTGAAGTCCAGCAAAGAGATACATCTAATACACTTGGACGTGCAGGAGGTCTTGGAATCCGTGTCATGCTACCCATATTTAATACCGTCATGCTAAAATTGTCACAAATGTTTTGTATTAAAGATGATCTGTTATCATTGTAAACGGAACCCCACATAATTCCGTGCGAATTGAAATCTCCCAGGATCAAACGTGGAGTAGGAAGGGCTTCGACCATTTCATTAAGCTGTCACTGTCCAACTTGTGCTCTTGGAGGAATATACACCGAAGCAATGCAAAGGTCCTTTCCTTTATTCCTAAATTTCTGTTTGAGCTGTTAGTAGAATGTTCTCACTAATAGTACTGTTGTTGTACCGTTGAATTCCACTATATCACGTCATTACACTCTCACAAAGTCACTATTTTCACAGTCATTATTTTTCCGAAAGTGTATCAAACGTTATAATACAGATACGTATTTCGGAATGCTATTTGCATCCTTCTTCAGTGTATCGGTTTTATAATTTTATTGAAAGAATGCTGCAGTGAAGTTCCTTTTATACAAACATAAGTAGGTAGAAACGTAAGTAGGTAAACCACAAAAGGGACAAAAAAAAAATTTGAAAAGGTAAAAACAGGTAATAGAAAACTGGAAGAGTTAAGTGTTTTCTATGTTTGTTTTTATCTTGGATATGGGTAGTAACTGGAAAAGCCAAGAAGATCTATTCCCTTGGTCTCGGTTTAATAAAGAGATGGAGTTGTTTTTGAATATTTCTAAACTTTCTGCTGAATCTAATTTCCATGGATTGGAAATTTGTCTTAAGATTTTTATGTCATTAGTAGTGAGTTCATGATCTTCAAAAAAGGCATGTTCTGCTACTTTTGACTTGAAGTGATGTGGTAGTCCCTTTTCCAATTCTTTGGATGCTTTCGCTATTTCTGAGATATGTTCCTTGAAACGAATATCTAGTGTTCTTTTTGTTTGTCCGATGTATATTTTATCGCAATGAGGACACGAGATTTTGTATACCCCAGACTTTTTCAAATTCTCTGTAGGATCTTTTGTAGAACCTAGTAGAGTTTTCAATTGGTAGTTCATACTGCTGAACACTAAATCTAAACCAAATTTTCTTAGTTTTGATTTTAGTGGAGGTGAAATGTTTCGATTGAAGTCCACCGATATTCTTTTAAAATTTTCAGAAGGAGAGGTCAAAGTTGTAAGTGATTGTTTTTTCAACAGTCTTAATTTTTTATCGAAGATGGTTTGAATTGTATGCTCTGGATATCCATTGAACTTTCCAATTTCGAAAATAAAGTTTTTCTCTTTTATCGCAGCATCTTTTCTAAGGGGCATGGATAGCATTCTGTGAATCATATGGTGGAATGCTGCCATTTTGTGTTGATGGGAATGATTAGAAGTATTTGGTATGACACGGTTCGTATTGGTTGGCTTCCTATATATTTCGAAAGTTAAGGATTTTGCCTCCCGGACAATAAGAATGTCCTTTATTGTTTATTTAACAAGCAACCACTTCTATGCTAGAAGTCGAAGGAATATTAATTCCTAAAAGCACACCATAATACGGAGAGTCTCTATCGAGACGTATAATGTTAAAGTCATTAAAATTTAAGGCTATGTTTGATGTAAGCCATGTTTCCACTGCAGGACAGTGATTGAATCATTTGCGACGGATGATAAATTATCCATCAAATGATACAAAACCTGAGAAAACTGGCCATTGAGCTGATAACTTTTTCAAAAAAGTTCTAGCTATTGGAAGGGATGCCGTTAGGATGGTCTTTAGAGGCTCAGAAATATTGAATGCTGCGAAAATCTATTCTACAATTTCCGAAAACTTCAGTAATCCTGTTGGTGGCTGTGAAACGGAGCCCACTGGATTATTGTCTTTTCTTGTGCTAGTTTCTGGATTGGTTTGTGAATTTGACAAACCATGAGGCACCGTTTTTGGTTTTAAATTTGGCTTTTTAGATTTAACACGGGGATCTTTTTTTTTTTGAAGGTGTAATTTTAGGTGTCTTTTTGGTATTTTTGTGGTTTAGTAATCTCCTCTTAATAGACCCTTGAGGGGTGACCAACGACGTATCTTCACTTTTTCCGTCAGAGTCAGATTCCTCTGGCTCCGCAAGATTTGAAAACCCGTTCTCGGTTTCCAAAGATGGGACATCAATGATCGTTTTAAGCATTTCTGCGTATGTGCGCTTAGACCGCGCTTCTGAAGAAAGCTTCATGTTGTCTTTACGCAACTTAAATGCAGCGCATACTGAAAGATCACGAGGACTCTCCCCACAATAAACACATTTTTCAATACCTTTATCGCAAAGATTATCCTTATGAGGCCCTCGACATTTTATACATTTAGATTTATTACTACAATAAGTAGCTGTATGTCCGAATTTTTTACAGTTCGTGCATTTCATAACACACGGTCAGAGCTGCTAAATGTCACTATCAACGAGCAACTTTGCACGACGAAGATTGGAAAGTTTATGTCACTGGACTGCTGCCAACCAGGCTCTACCAATCATCATATATTGAGTGTCTGAGAGCCGATCTGTCATAACTTAAATTCTCTTGATATTATACTCACCAGGACGCTCATTGATTACCGATGCGATTGATATTATCTTCATTTCTCCTGTCACTGCTTGATTACGGTGTGACTAAATATTAATCAAGCAGCATAAACATTATATTAAATTCATGTACTCCAATAAACTCCGAAATCCGATGACAAAGAACAATTAACTTTATCAATTTATCTTTATGTTAGTACTCTCATGGAATTTTTTTACTTCAACAGGGAATACGAGAATGAGAGAGGGAACAAAATGCGTCACCTGTCTTTGACTGATTATACTTCTACTTGGTCATTGAACTATCGAGTATCTCATTTGACAGACACTTTGATCGTACCGATTACAGTTGACAATGATTTTAGTCAGTCTGTCAAAATCATTTGACATGACTGACAATTTGCGTAAAACGTAAAACCGAACAGGAAGACGAATTTTAACGATATAGACATGGCTAGACAACTCAGATCCGGCAAATGTTACTCGAAACGAATCTGAGGGACGATAAGACTTAATTCCATCGACAATAGATGCTGAGTACTATTGCTTGCACTCGAGTATCATAACTCCCTCAAGCATGGAGTTTTTAAAACGACCAACTCATCCAACGAATTCCAATTGGCAGTCTTTTGGTATCGTTTTCTGCTATCTCAGTTGCTCTGCCGTCGTTGTGGTCACCACTGAACTTGGTGTGCTGCCTGTACCTGACCCCAGGTACAGTGCTGTTGCTCTTGGTGGCGATGAAATGTGATTCTTGCAGTGTAGCACCTCACGATATATGTCGTCTCTTTCGATCCTACGCAGCGTACAATTTCTGGTACCTGGTAGATCAGCACTGGGTTGCTTTAGCAGCACTGCACTGGGTTGTCTTCGCACCTGGGTTGTCTTCGCACCTTTATGCTCGATGCGACCCAGCTGCCTCTGTGACTCGTCACTTCTATGCGCTCGCACCTCTGTGTCTCTACACCTATGTGCGTATGAACGGGATGGCCTTCGTTGCTAGCTTTCCAGTCGGGAACCGCTCCGAGTATTGCCTTGACCATTAGCACCAGCAGTTTTAACTACCTGCAGCCGTTAACTCACGAGCTGTATAATCGAAATACAACCACTTCGCTTGAATGTTTTTTAATGAATGAATGCATTGTCAATATTTGGCGCTGCATCGAGAAAAATCATCGGAATAAATTTATCGCAGAGTGGATTTTTTAAAAAAAAATTATTTTTTGAATTAGACCATGAATTGCGGTTTTTTTTTAAAGGTTAGTATTAACTGAAAAAAAGGTGACAAAAACACGATTGACGCCAAACTGAATTGACTCAGTGTCATCCAGGTAACTGACGTCAGCCTGTCATATGAAAGCGCGTTTACGAAGCCAATCCATGGATCGAAACAATTGCTGGTTTATGAGATATTTAAGTTGTCCGACTTAGCCCCGGTCTCCCCTAATATGAGCTCACATGATAAGTTGCACGATCGGTGCATATGAGTTTGTGATTTGGGAGATTTAGGAGACACGTTGATAAAGGACAATGTCAGAATAATACATGAAATAGTGTTGATCGATCGGTAAATGTATGAGCTAGCTAATGCCGCAAGGATTAGTACTGATCGCATATGCCCAAAAATATTGACGTATAGTGCATTTGTGTTAGTGTGCGAAAATAAAACTCTATTTCACAACTCCTCTAACTCTAAGAACCTTTCTAATCGGCTCTTGACCAAAAACATTACCCAGCTGTAAGTGTTGGTGTAAAACGCTGTTTGTGAACTGCTGCCAGCGAGCAGCGAAAAAGCTCTTTCGTAAACAAAACATGCTACTGTTCGACTCCCACACCCAGTTCTCAGTGCATCGATCCTGACCTGCCGATAGATGTGCCAATTTGTTGTCTTCCCCTGTTCCCCAGCCAGCTCTGCTACTTATTGTGCAAACAAATAGATACAGGCAGCATTATTACCACCGAGATATATGTATTTCATTTTTTTTTTCAGAGGGTGGGCACCATTTGGGGAAAGCATCGCTTCCATTTTCGATCCAAACAGCAAAACGATAATCAGTAAACATCGTAAATATGATTATTTTCATACACGTTTCATCGAGCTGACGCTAGGCTCGATGCGACCCAGCTGCCATCCATCCGACCGACCGACCGACCGACCAACCGACCGAACCGCTGTACCGGGTAGTGAAAACAAACCCCAACCCGCCTGACTCGAAGAGTTGGGAAATTTATGGTTCACCAGGGGAAGCCAAGGACTCGGTTGGGTAGCAAAAATTCGATATAGATTGATCGGAAAAATGAACCGATCTGAGTTATTTATTATCTTACTGGCTGAATGCTAGGTGACTGGGGAACACATCATGGAAATGATGTGATACTGGGTTTGACTCGTGATTTCGAATGGCGTTTCGGCACAGAAGCTACTTCAACAGTAGGTAGCGTTGCGGAATGTGTAAGTGAATCATAACTGAACGAGTTTTCGTTTGATGGTGAAATAACGAAGTGCCGTAAATAGCATGGTAAGCTCAATAAAAACTAACCGAAGTTTGCTTGCTATATTTTCGAGAAATTTTTTTTTTAGAATAACAACACCGCGCCCGATCATCCAACAGATGGAACGTTTATAACGGTATCGGAAAGCTATAAAAATGTAAAAAGGATGTTTGAGTACATTAATCGAAGGGAAATATTCGACTTTTGTTAAATTTATTAGCTAAAATCGCAAGATGTACATTGCCTCTGGATCTTCGTTTAAATTTATCAGTTTTTTAAACCACTTTCATAAGGATAAGTGTGAAATTTAGTTTATTCAAGGATCACATCGAAATTACTCGATTAAAAATGTAACAAGTCAATTTCACATCCCACAGCCGGTTTCTTCCAAATCAAGTTCGACCGGTTTGAGGGCGAACTTTGTCTTGCTTTGCGGTGCAAGAATTGAAACTTTTCCGGTTGGCTGAGTAGAAGTTTTTAATAAATTTTGAAGCTATACTTGACGCACTTCTCACAGATGTTACTGAGAACCGGTGGGGAAGAAAAGGAAAACTACTATCGAAAGGCGAAATCGAACCGGAATCAATTTCACTTGGTAATCAAGTAAACACTTCTCGGTACCTGTTCTCGAGGCAAGAGTAATAAAATGCGAATAAAATTCGTTTTATCATGATCTTAAATCAATTTTCTAAACTACACCCCAGTCGAGCTCAAATGATGGCAAATGCACACTTTAAATTATTACTATCAGTCGTAATAAATTTCCGCTCGATTCCGGCTAGCGAAAGGACGAACGAATGTTTCATCCATCGCGAATGAAAATGATGATGATTTCTGCACTGATATCCTGCACCTTACGACCGAGCAATCATTTTTGTATCGTTTTACCACGAGGACCTGAGATACTTGATACGATGCGGAAAGGTGACGGTACTGATCGTGTTGCAATTAATTATGTTCGCAGGAATAAACTCTAGCATTCGTGACAAACGATTTTCGATCGATCCCGTAAGGATAAGGTCTAACGGTTGAAACTAACACAAATTTGCAAATTTTCTTAAAGCTATCGTTCAAAAAAGTAAATTTAAATGTTTTGCATAACACAAATTATCATTCGAATAACATTTTGTAATGTTTTGGTGGAAAAAAATATTGAGAAATAAGTCGGTGAACAAGTGCTTTTGAGGACGCATTTTGAAAAACATGATTCGCGGTGTCCACTGCACATCAGCGCAGAATTATCAGAAGTCAAAAAATCAAAGCTACATAGTTTTAGTAAAGGTTTTCCTAGACCCCTGCGTTTTTATTTGCATTTTTAAATTTTTTGTATCTTTGGTGATTGTATAAAGTCAAAACTACAATTTTTTGCATTAGCAATAGAGACTGCTAATCCATTATTGATCAGAACCAATTATGCATGCAAAATGTTTTCCTGAAACAACTTGCTTGGGAATAGCACGTAGTTTCACATTGATCCTTGCATGTTAATCATTATCGGCCCCGTCCGAATGCAGTTCTACTCGGGAAGGAAGGATTGTTAGTTCAAAGCATGATACTAGAAACCGAAGAATCTTCTGCAATTTCCCATGCATCACAGGAAGGCGTTGTTTGTTAGTAAATGTTCGAATATTATCATGTGTTTATTGCTTTGGGTAGCCGGCTACCGAGAATACGTTGCTATCTTAACGCGTTTTGTTTTAATATGTGCTCTCTACTAAAATTCGAAATTTATTCCGAAACTCTTAAAACTCCGGACAGCCGGCTGTCGGGAAGTTCGCTATCAATTCATACACTTAATATATTATGTTCTGTTTTTTTCAATAGACAGTCGTAATACTGGCAAGATATCACCATCAATCGAACAAGCCTTGGTATTACATTCCTGTAGCGGAATTTGACCTTCTGTTTCAACAGACTTCGCAACCGATTCAGAGTGTACAGAACAATTGCATGGCTAGTGTTACGATTCTACTGACACTACGAATCCTTCCAGGTCGGGGCTCGAACATACGACAACTGGTTTGTAAGACCAGCGCCCTATGTATTGAACCGCCAACCTGGGCAGTCGAACAACAACAACCAAAATAATGAAATACCAAACGGATCCTCCTCGCAGTTTAAACTATACTTTCATACGTTTTTGTTAAGGACGGTAGCAAGAAATATCTACACGATTATAAACCCAATGCGCGCTTTTTTTAACTTAGCGTTGAACCCGATGAAAAATAGATAGATTAAACGTTCCACGAACCATCGACGGAGTTTAGTCTAGCCCGATTTGTAGTAAGAAGAAATATAATAGGGCACTGTAAATTAGAAAAATATGCAGTATTTCTAAGGAACGATCTAACTAGTTGGCCGCGAGATGACACACTACTGATGAAAAAAAAAATCACAGGTTTTATTTATAAATTTCACACATTCCACAAAAACTTTTCAATTTTTTTTAATACAGCTAGTGGTGTAATGATGCCTGTCTCATATTACTTATATTTTCAAAAACATCACTGAAAGATTCTGTTAAGATTTTTTTTCAAACTTGAATAAAATCATAAAATTTCTTTGGTATACACTATCATTACCTTTTCAATTTGTAAACAGTTATGTCAAGGTAATATAGATTAAATGTACACGATTAACCCTGCACGATATACAAAATTGAACAAAGCACGCTGTGTGCTAGGCGGTGGCGTTTTCTTCTTCCGTACCGATGCGTACCGTACCGTTGAATGACAGTTTTGATACCTATAATTTCCCTATAATTTCGGAACCAAAAATAGTATCTGGATGAAATTACACAGTATCTTTTAAGAAACTGAAAGCTCAATTTGAATCATGATTTGTGAAATTCAGTGTAACCGTTGCTGAGAAATCGAAGTGAGTTCCGTTTTTGGAGCTTTTCTTCACAATTACCGGTGTATTCGGAAGCGGAAACCAGGGACTAGTAGTCCCAACGTAGATTTATATATTCACTAACCAACAAGGTCTGCCAACAAGATGAATTTAACAGTAAATTTTATAAAAAAATGCTCCTCGATTCGCCAACACTTTTGAAAAAATCCGGATGAAATTGAAATTTTTTCACTTATCGCGCTGTAAGACAAGAACCAAAAGTTGGATTTCATTTGCATCTTAGTTTGTAAAAATTGATTAGTATTTTTCGAGAAAAAATTGAGTGTGCATTTTCTAATAGATTTGCACATATTGCCTTGTAATACCGGAACCGGAAGTCGGATAAAGATAAAATTCAATAGCCAGCTATGGAAAAATTGCGTGACATTATTTGTCACATACACACATACATACATACATACACACACAGACATTCGCTCGGTTCGTCGAGCTCAGTTGAATGGTACACGAAATTCGGCCTTCCGGGCCTCGGCTCAAAAGTCGATTTGACAGTAATTTTAAAACCTTTCTATATTAGAAAGGCATATGTATTTTTTTTAATTGCTGGATCTTGTTGTCGCCTTTTTTCTTGGCGGAGAGGCGTTTTCGTTACTATCCAGCGAATGAAGCGGGAACAGTGGTTTGCTATAAGTTATTTGATACACATTGAAGTTAGACTTTTTGAGAGAAACACATGAGCACTGCCTCGTACTTCCAGTGATGCCAACTCTCCATTCTTTAAAATCAAAACTGCGATTTTCCACGAAAAAAATTCACCATTCAGTAACTGAACATCCTCAAAGTAATAACAAACGGAAAGGAAACCGTTGAGGTTGAGTATTTTATACGTAGAAAGTGTGTGCTATATATGAAAATAATTGGTGGAGAAGTTTTTAAATGATAATGGACACAGACTTTTAAAACGTGCTTTCGAGAAAAACGCGTTTTAAAGTTAATGGTGCATAAAATCGAATGAAACATTTTATTTTTCTAAGGAATGATCAAACACTTTCGAAAAAATATATTTTTCATTTTTTTGTATGAATTAAAGAGGTTTCAACCTTAAGGTCATTCGCCTCTTCGAGATAGAAAAGCTTTCTGACCCTATGTGTGAGGTTGGGGATCGAACTCAGGTGGGCTGCATGAAAGGTATCGACTAATCATACTAACAGATCGGCTGAAAAGTTCGTATCGTTTCTATGAGAGGGCGCCACTAGAATTAAATCCATACCATTTTCAGTTAGTACCAACCTTCAAAAGATACGTGTATAAATTTGACAGCTGTCTGATTATTAGTTTGTGAGATATTGCATTTTGAGTGAAGCTACTTTTGTTATTGTGAAAAAAATGGAAAAAAAGGAATTTCGTGTGTTGATGAAACACTACTTTTTGATGAAAAAACGTGTTTAATCCACCTAGCAGTGAGATGATACCTATTTTTATCAATCCGCATGTGTTTTTTGCATGAATATTCTTTGGTGTTTAAGTTTTCATGACATTATTTTAATGACCCTCGTTTTAAGCGACAATTTGAGATTTTAATCACTCATTACTCTGTAATGTCGAAACTGAAAATCGGATCGAATTTGAATCTAGAAGTGTGATAATCGATTAAACATGCCATGATATGTCGAAGTAAGTTCCACTCTAGAGTTTACGGTAATTTAAGGTACTTCCAGAGCCGGTATTCAGGAACCAGCATAACCCAAACCGATTCGTATGGCCATATGACGAATAAATTACAACAGTTTTGAGTGCAACTTTGAAGCTTTTCGGGATTGTCATCTTCTATATCGGTTTGAATTTTTAAAATTCATCATCATGTAATTCGAGAACCGGAAGTCATAATTGGATAAAATTAATTAATTTTTGTATATAAGTTTGTTTTAATTTGAATTTTTGTTTCTGAAATTTGATTAAGCTTTTTATACTGAAACCGGAATTCTAAAAGCGGTATGGCCGAAGTCAGATAAATTCACCTGAGTAGCTGTACACTTTACATTTGTTTCAAAACATTTGAAAATCAGTTAAGACATCTTTGAGAGATCATAGCACGAATTAAATTTTTAGGTGCCTTCTGATCGACAACTGAATACCACTAAAACTGAAAAAAGTTAATTTTTTTATCGACTATCCAAATCTGCTAACCCGATAAACCTGATTAAATTATGTGGAATAGACATTTTTATACAATCCCCGAAATCGGAAGTTGGATCTGACTAAAAAGCAAGATGTTTTATAGAACTTTGAAACTTTTCATTTGAATCTTAGATGATTCTAAGATTTCATTTGCATCTTAGATCGGTTCAGCCATCTTCAAGAAAAATGAGTTACACAATTTTGATTTCGTTTCACATATCATCCTGTAGTTCCGAAACCAGAGGTCGGAACCAAACATAATGCAGGAACTTTGTTTGGGAGCATACGACTTTTCGTATGAATCTGAATTTGTAGAAAAGAGATTTTCCGAGAAAATTAATTGAAGTTATTTGTCACACACGCATTTGCTGATCTCGACGAACTGATTCGAATGGTATATGGATGTTATGTTGTTCCAGCATTTATTGCTGTAAGTAGTTTAAAACAAAATAATTTAAAAAAAATCTGCCATCATCTGGTTTATATATGTCATATTCGAACGATTATGTTGCCAAAAACGAGCCGTGCCAAAATCGGTCCGAGGCTAAATGTCATGAAAAAGAATGCTGTACACAATCCTTTTGGTTCTTAGAAACAATTGTATGCAACAGTATAAAAAATCGTGTTTTCCGTTGCTCCCAAGCTTTTCTTTGTCATACAGCGCTCAAAACTCCTACTGCTGGAATAGGGGGAAAAGTCGCTTACAGAAAAATTTCGATATCTCCGTTAAAAATGGACGGATTTTAACAATCTATGGCTTGTTGGATAGGTATTACCGTGCGGAATCTAAGTCTGAAAACATATTCTGTTTTCAAGGTCAATTGTGACAGATACTGTCAAAAAACTGAAAATTTTGACATAAAACTTTGTATAACTCAAAAAGTAAACATCCGATCTCAAAACCATTCAATAGCGTTTTGGGTGACGGGGAGACCTTTCATTTGCGACTAGTTTGATGAAAATCGGTCCAGCCATCTCTGAGATCTCGACCTCTTAGTTGACAACACACATACGGACACACACACATACACACACACAGACATTTGCTCAGTTCGTCGAGCTGAATCGATTGGTATATGTCATTCGGCCCTCCGGGCCTCGGAAAATTTTTTCGAAAGTTTGAGCGAATTCTATACCTATTTTTTATATATATAAAAATAGGTAAAAAGGGCCGCCGATACCAAAAAATGGCTTGATGAGTGTTATCCAGACTCTGCACCGGGCGAAGCAACAATTCGTAAGTGGTTTGCATAATTTCGTACTGGTCATATGAGCACCGAAGACGATGAACGCAGTGGACGTCCAAAAGAGGCTATTACCGATGAAAACGTGAAAAAAATCCACAAAATGATTTTCAATGACCGTAAAGTGAAGTTGATCGAGATAGCTGACACCCTAAAGATATCAAAGGAACGTGTTGGACATATTATTCACGAATATTTGGATATGAGAAAGCTTTGTGCAAAATGGGTGCCGCGTGAGCTCACAATCGATCAAAAACAACAACGAATTGATGATTCTGAGCAGTGTTTGGAGCTGTTATATCGAAATAAAACCGATTTTTTTCGTCGATATATAACAATGGACGAAACATGGCTCCATCACTTCACTCCGGAGTCCAATCGACAGTCAGCTGAGTGGACTGCACGCGATGAACCGAACCCAAAGCGTGGAAAGACTCAACAATCGGCCGGTAAGGTTATGGCGTCTGTATTTTGGGATTCGCATGGTATAATTTTCATCGACTACCTTGAAAAGGGAAAAACCATCAACAGTGACTATTATATAGCGTTATTAGAGTGTTTGAAGGACGAAATTTCAAAAAAACGGCCTCATTTCAAGAAGAAAAAAGTTTTGTTTCATCAAGACAATGCACCGTGTCACAAGGCGATGAAAACCATGCTGAAATTGAACGAATTGGGCTTCGAATTGCTCCCTCATCCACCGTATTCTCCAGATTTGGCCCCTAGTGACTTTTTCCTGTTCTCAGACCTCAAGAGAATGCTCGCTGGTAAAAAATTTAGAAGCAATGAAGAGGTAATCGCTGAAACTGAGGCCTATTTTGAGGCAAAGGACAAATCGTACTACGAAAATGGTATCGAAAAGTTGGAAGATCGCTATAATCGCTGTATCACCTCTGATGGCAATTATGTTGAATAATAAAAACGAATTTTGGCAAAAAAATGTGTGTTTCTATTAAACGATACGAACTTTTCAGCCGAACTGTTATACTCGTCCCCTGATATTTTGCTTTATATTTTGTTACAATAAAACATTTCAAGAAGGTTTCGTCAAATTTTCAAGTCAATCGAAACAGAACTCTTGAGCCTTGTCGCCCATAAAGTCTAGAGCTTTATTCCGATAGGTTGGAAAGTTTGACGAGATATTCTTGAAATGTTTTACTATAAGAAAAAGTAAAGAAAAAGTGAATGATCTCTTTCAAATGTGTTGGACCCTACCCGCCTCTCAAAAGCATCCGGTAAAATTATTTCTCGGATTTTCAGTCTTCAGTGAAAACAGTGAAAACATAAATAATAATAAATAAGCAATGAATAATTCACTTTTATTGAATAGTTTTGATTCTTTTTTTCTCATCGTGTTCAAACTTTTGTATGAAGTTTGAATGCTCAAAACACTTCAATGATTCGGGTTCGATGACAATTTGGTGGGTTCATGTCTTTTGAATCGAAGATTTGGCCAGTAGGCTTCTTCCTTGTGGCTTCTAACCAAGAGAAGTCGTTTTTGTAACCATTTATTGATGTATATTTCACTTATTCTACGATATGATGAATGGTTATGAGATCTTATCGTAACCACAAATAGCTTGCCAAACCATACCCTTCTTATTTGTTTCTGCGATTTAAATCGATGTCCCGGACAGATTCAATACCTGCCCTTTTTTGCATCGTATAATAATGTTGTCCCGTCTTTTTTACTAACTCCTTTTATTTCTACTATCTTTCTCAGTGACAGTCCGGGTTCATTGCTACACAAATTTTGATTAAAAAAAATGGGAGCAGCAAAACGCAGCCAAAAAAATTGACAGATACTCAATTATTGCGAAATGACAGCGGTTTTTGACTGGGGTTTTCTGGGACAGTCTTTAGATGCACATAAGAGGTTCACTTACATTCACAATACAATGCATGTAAAGATAAGTCATATCACTAACTTCACAGTTAATATAGCTGAAGCTGAAATTTATGTTTACACTTCGGCCACGTCGTTAACGAATAAGAGTCGTAAAGGTGAAAGGAAGAAGCAAAGTCTTTGTATTATATTTCTTTTGTTTTATTTTACCATTATTCTTAGTGTAGAAAACCACTGCATAGCTAGTACTACGATGCTATTGACACTACAAATCTTCTAGGTCGTGCCAACCCGACTAAAGCACAGCTTTGTATACTAAGGAGTGTATCGATAAGTAGTTAGCAACATTCAAACAGTTATTACTCTGAAATGGCTTAATTTTTTGCAAGCTGTCAATAACAGCTGCGCAATCGATTGGTTTCGGTACGGTTTATCGTTTCAATGATGACTCGAATTGATCCGGAAACGCGAAAGAAAATTCTGCACACTTGGTGCTCAGAAAGTGGTGTCACGTACAACGAAATTGCAAAACGGGTGAAAGTGCACCACACCAGTGTGAAAAAAATTATCGAGAAGTTCGGTAAGACCCTTTCCATGAAGGATTTGCCCCGATCCGGTGGGAAAACGGGTCCCAGCCAGCTCGGCCGGGACTTAAAAGTGGTTGAGTACATCAGGAAAAACCCATCGGCGTCGACGCGGGATTTGGCCAAGCAGTTCAACACCAGCATCGGGATGATTCAACGGATCAAAGTTCGGAACTCCCTGAAAACGTACAAAAAACAGAAGGTGTCGCAAAAGTCCCTGGTACAGCAAGTTCAGGCCAAAACAAGAGCGCTAAAACTGTATAACCGGATTGTACAGAATAAAGACGGATGCATCCTGATCGACGAAGAAACCTACGCCAAGGAAGACTCTAGAGCGCTGCCCGGACCGCAATATTATACGAAATCGGTGTACCAGGACCTGGACGACGCTCACACCACGGTGGCGATGGAAAAGTTTGGGCAGAAGGTGTTGGTCTGGCAAGCAATTTGTACCTGTGGTTTGCGGTCGTCGATTTTCTTCACGAAGGACACAATTAACGCCAAGGTGTACAAAGAAGAATGTTTGAAGAAGAAAATGCTGCCACTGTACAGAAAGCATGAGGCTCCTCCTCTCTTCTGGCCGGATTTAGCTTCAGCCCACTACGCCAACTCCGTTCTACAGTTGTTGTCAAAAAATAATGTACAATTCGTGGAAAAGGACGTCAACCCACCGAACTGCCCGGATCTTCGGCCAATTGAAAGGTATTGGGCAATTATCAAGCGGCACTTTCGGAAGGAAGGTACAGTGTCACAAAAAACGCTGGAATTCAAAACAAAAAAAAACCTGTTTTAATCCACCTAGTGGTGTAATGATGCCTTTCTCATATCAATCATACTATCATATATACTGTGGTATTCTTCAAAATTATTTTTCTTCGATTCTTAAAAGAATAACCGAAATAGATTTGTTTGACCGTCTTCTGATAAAAACTATCAATTGGAAAAGATTTGAGGTCGATTTAGAAAACTTTTTATGGTTTTTCGCTCTTTTCAGTGATGGTATAAAATTTTTAACACACTTTACCCTATATTTCCGGATCCGGAAGTCGGATCCTGATGAAATTCAGGAACTACGTATGGGACCACAGGACCTTTCATTTGAATCTAAGTTTGTGAAAATCGGTTCAGCCATCTCCGAGAAAATTTAGTGCAAAAAACGTTACATACACACATACGTACATACACACACAGACATTTTGCGTACTTGACGAACTGAGTCGAATGGTATATGACACTCGGCCCTCCAGGCCTCGGTTCAAAAGTCGGTTTTCACAGTGATTGCATAACCTTTCTATATGAGAAAAGCAAAAAAAAAAATTTGTTCGATTCTTAAAAGAATAACCGAAATCGGTTTGTTTGACTGTCTACTGATAAAAACCATCAAATTGGAAAAGATTTGAGGTCGATTTAGCAAATTTTTTAAGGTTTTTACCCATTTTCAGTGATGGTATACAATTTTTAACACACTTTACTCTATATTTCCGAATCCGGAAGTCGGATCCGCATGAAATTCAGAAATAACGCATGGAATCACAGGACCTTTCATTTGAACCTAAGTTTGTGAAAATCGGTCGCGCCATCAATGAGAAAAGTTGAAACACATATTTTCTTTTTTTTGCACATTTTACCCCATAACTCCCGAACCGAAAGTCGGATCCAAATAATATTCAGGAATTTTCTATGGGACCTCAAGACCTTTCATTGAATTTAAGTTTGTAAAAATCGGTTCAGCCATCTCTGAGAAAAGTTAGTGCACTTATTTTCACAATTTTTTGCATATTTTACCCCATAATTCCGGAACCGGAAGTCGGATCCAAATAATATTCAGGAATTTTGTATGGGACCACAAGACCTTTCATTTGAATCCAAGTTTGTGAAAATCGGTTCAGCCATCTCCGAGAAAAGTTAGTGCAAAAATACGTTACATATACACATACACACATACACACACACACACACACACACACACACACACACACACACACACACACACACACACACACATACACACACACAGACATTTTGCGTACTCGACGAACTGAGTCGAATGGTATATGACACTCGGCCCTCCGGGTCTCGGTTCAAAAGTCGGTTTTCACAGTGATTGCATAACCTTTCTATATGAGAAAGACAAAAACTGGACTGCTGCCACCAGGAAAGTCACAAAAGTAACTGTGCAGAATTTAATGAAGAATGTCAAGTCCAAAGTGCGAGCGTTTCACAGAAACTAGGATTTTCTTCAATATAATCAGTGAAATGCATAGAAATGTAATTTTTCTACAATACATCGAATATGAATATTCACGGTGTTAAGGTGTCGCAGTGCGTTTGGTATGCCCAGAAGAGCGTCATCTATTATGAGTTGCTAAGAGCTTTCGAGAAAAAAGTAATCTTGCTTCACGACAGCTCCAAATGTTGCAAGCGGTACCAAAACTTACCTGCGGACGTTGAAATTGGATGACCTATCTTTTCCGCCAAATGATCTACATATAATGTTGACACTCCAGATGTAATATAATGTTGATAGACGTATGTCTGTTCCTTATGCAAAATCCATTTTTAATGATACTACAAGCTTTAAGATAAAAGATGGCGTCAAAACAAAAGCAAGCTCGGAAATTTTGTGCTGTCGCAATGAAAATTCGGGTCTGTCCCCGATCGACGAAGGAGAACAAAATTGTATCTGGAGTTGTTTCGTTTTTTTTTTATCTAATTTAGTCATAATCTTGGCCTCGTTAATAGTTAAAATAACAAAAATTTTAATTCAATTTAACCTAGGTAATAACAAAATTGTAACAAACCTTGATATGTAAATATCAATGTTATATCTGAATTTGTTACAAGTTTAATACGAATTTTCAGCTGTTATTACCCATTTTTTTGGGGCAAAGGCTTTATCGTGCAAATCTAAAAATAGATTTCACGAAATGAGATGAAATTGCATACCTTCAGGCGATTTGATTACCATAAAAATATCATGCACAGCTAAGCGACAGGTTTCGAGCCGGGAAGTTTTGAGTTTCCATCATACGCTACGATTGCATCGGGGCATGAGAACTAACTGAGTCTGGGAGGATATATTGACATCATGTAATAACTAGTGTAAGTCCATATTGCTACAAAAATAATTTATCGCTCTCCACCTCTTTCGTCGTTTCCCTCCAACCAGCATATGAATGACAAAGGGGATATTTTAGAACTATGAGCAAGCTTTTTTTTTGGTACTGAAGAATAGTTGTAAATGAACGGCAATGACTATATTCAGTGAAATAAAACTACCTTATAGAATCTGAGGAAATTAACTAACGAATGATAGTTTTTCAGTTTTTTCTTCTTTGTACCAAAAGGGTCAAATGTTTTGCATGTTAAAAAGCATCATTCGAACAACACGTTGTAATTCTTTCGTGGAAAAATATTGAGAAATAAGTCGGTGAAGAGGTATTTTTGAGGACGCTTCTTGAAAATCATGATTTGCGGTGTCCACTGTATCTCAGCGCAGACTAATCAGAAGTGAACAAATAACCGCTGCATAGTTAGAGAAGAAGTTTTTCTAGACCCCAACGTTTCTGTTTAGTATTCTATTTTTTTTTAAATTTTTGGTGGTTGTTCAAAGTGAAAACTACGATTTTCACGAAAAAATCCGTCATTTTGTAGCTCTTAATCCTCCTCAACGTAACAAACAACGATAAGGAAAACGTTTGGGTCTGGTATTTTATGTGTAGAAAATGTGTGCAAAATTTGAACAAAATTGGTGCAGTAGTTTTGAAGAAACGATGGATTTAAATATCTGCTTTCGAGAAAAACGCGTTGAAAGTTTTTTTTCTATAAATCAATGGAAACAATTTATTACTCCAGGGAGCCCGAAGAGTGTAACATTTTCAAAAAATCATATTTTTTCTCTTATAATTTATTATAATGAAACATTTCAAGAATATTTTGTCAAGTTTTAACGTCAATCGAAGTAGAAATCTGGAGGCTGTGCGCCGAGCTCTTGCTTCTTCGTTGAATGAAATAGCCATAGATAGAGGTCCATAACTTCCAGAATTTCGTTCCAATAGGCTTCGCAGAAAATTCTTGAAATGTTTTACTATAAGAAAATATAAATAAAATAATAAATGATTTTTCAAAAGTGTTAGACCATACCCGCCCCTTAAAGTAGTGAAATGTCTGTACGTGTATGTGTGTCGATTGGCGAGTATATTTGATTAAAATGTGCACTTAGTTTTATCGGAGATCGCTGAATCGATTTTCGTAAATTTAGATTAGAATAAAAATTCGTTTGAAAGACAGTGAAAAATCAGAAGGAGTGTATATAACATTGATTCGAACAGCTAGTTTTTATGATTGATGATCAACCAATTGCCTATTAGTTACATTAGTTTGCGATATCCGCAGCCAGAAGCCCCGAAAGTAATGTTCAAAAACCATCAAAATTGAACTTTCATTCCGGTTTGATTGTTTGATATCTACCTAGATTGACTCACAAAAAAATGATTCAAATGGAAAGTCTCATAATGCCAGCTCAAGGTTCCAAATTGAAAGTAATCAAAATACTACGAAATGAGACTATCATAAATTTATCAGATATGGATAGATTGAACTCGATAATCGAAGGTATTATCGAAGGTGCGATAAATCGTTTTTGTCTGATTCATGAATGTAAAAATGTTCATGCAATGATATAGATGACAACGGGCAAAATGCGATATCTGCAATTTTTAGATCTTATTAATTTATAACCTAACCAACTCATTTTGATTTAACTGATTTCGGATCCAAAAATTGTGAAAGTGATTCGATATTACGATATTACTATCAGCGCCACCAGTGAACATTTTTCAATGTAATATTAACAAATTTTTTTTTATTTAGAACTACGTAAAAAATCATCAGACCAATTTAATATAGAGTAAAGAATGAACTAAAAATAAATCGATACGATTTTTTCAGAGATTTTTTTTCTCTATTTCTAGTACATCCGGTAAAACTAAAGTCGCTATTTTCAATCTGCAACTAAAAGACCTATGAATCGAGAAAGTATTGAGCTGAGTTTGAATTTTGGTTTTGAGCCCAGGTTAGATTTCGTTTTTCGTTTATTGCAGCGTCACTTTTGAAGACGTTTTGAAATTTTTAACACTTATCACCCTGTGTTTTCGGAAACAAAAATCGGTCACCGATAAAATTGAAGAATTCAAACATTCATTTGACTCCAAGCTTGTGAAAATCATGTCTGAAGAAACATTGCAGAATTCAATGAACTGAGTCGAATGCTATATCAGTTTTTCTAATATTCATTAGTCGAGTTTTTAAGCTTTTGCCTTACCTTTGTTTGTTCGTAGGAGAAAAAGCGCAAAATCATCTTGAAAAATATTTATTTTCAATTTAAAATTAATATTTTAATAAAAACTTTACATGATTTAAGTAGGAATTACTTAGGAACGTTCTCAATTTTAAAATTTAGGCAGTCATTTCAAAATCAAATATCAAATTATTGTTTTCAAAAGCATCTTCAGGTATGTGAAATTGGAGTAAAGCTTCATCACTACCGGAATGGTAAACAATAAAATATACCGTGAAGAATGCTTAAAGAAGCGATTCCTACGATCTTCCCTACACAGCCGTGATACTTTCTCGCTATTCTGCCTAAATAAGAAACTGTAATTGGTTCAAGATGACTAATAATGCACAATTAAATAAATAAAACATGCATCTTAGATTGAACTAACAGTAAATTTGTTTTATTCCATATTTAATCTGTCCAGATTTTGTCGCTAACAAGCCTTGGCATATTCTGATTACTATCTGGTCTAACAACTGAAGCATGACCTGGCTGGAACTAATTTCGAAACTATTGGAAAAAGGTTTCGAGTGAATTGAACTGCACGAAAGGTAGGCAAAAGTTGCGCAACGAGGAATCGATGTCCATGACAATTCGCCAATCAAGTAACAGAAACCTGTCTAGTAAAGAAGAACTACAGATTATGTACCAACCGTTTTCATTTTTTCGAAGCTTACCCGCAGCAATAGAGAGATAAAAAAAAACGAAGAAATATGGATTGCTCCGGCGGAAATGTCACACGTACATTGTTCGGTTTCAATCAAAATGTCACTACACTTACGGTTGCCGGTAGCGGCAGTGCGAATTATCGAGTACCCCAAACGATGAAGGCTAAGCTACTCAAAAGGGAATTGTACGCAGTTCTAACGTCACGTTTCCATAGCCGTTAGCCTACAGGACGACAAGTGAAATGTACCGTCAGGAGATGCTTATAATGGAACGGAATCAAAATGGTTGAAATGTCATAGTTTTTTTTGTCTCCTTCGCGTTATGCTCTTATCTGGGATTTTAGTTTTTCGGTCGTGATGTGAGCAGAAACGTAGCCCCGGGATGGTATATCGACAGAGCTCGTAAATTTTTGCTCTGAAAGGATAGTAGTTCTGATCATCACGGGATGGTTTGGAGTATTGTGCAGTGCTAAACTTTTTTTTTATCAAATTGTATTTTTTTTAATTTGAATTAATAAACTAGTAGCTTCTTTAGTATTAGTGGTGAGTGAGTTTCTCCAGAAAGCTAGCTCTACCTCTTGGAAACGATACAGTAGCTATTTCATGGGAAATTAAATCAAAACATGACATCATGCACCTTGTTAATTGAATAATTTTGACTATACTATCTATGAACAACTATCAATAGTTTGAAATCTCTCTCGAAAGCCACTTCTGACTACGTTTTCCAATCTTCTCGCTTTTCCATGACTGAATCAACATTTCCAGTATCCTTTCGACAATGCAAATAGTATCGACGGCATGATTTACGGGGAGCCAATCATTGCTATGCCACCGGGTTTCCGGTGGAAATGCATCGTCCCAAAACCGATGAGTGCTTTCTTTTTCCCACCATCTCCACTATCCATGTTTCGATTGTACCTGGATCAATTTATGGCTATGGACCGAATGGAGCGGAAATTCCGTGCCAAATTTACTAGCTCGGCTACCGGTTCCGAATGCATTCGACACTCCCGGCTTCTTGGCAAAAATGACAAAAGAACTTTTTGGCACAAGTATAGGTAAACTTGATTTAAATTCGAAGTGATATGATACATAACTCCAGCGGACGCTAAATCACCCTTGGGACAGAATGTGGAAATGTCGGTAAACACGATTAAAACACTCGACGTTCCTGGCCGTTGGTGGGTGAAGTTTCCCAAACGATGCAGAACACGAAGGGAAATAATGCTGCACACCGCTGCTATCACGCGAAAGGAAATGGAAACGAATTGAAATTAATTGAAAATGAAAATGAGTTTTCTTTGGTAGAGGTTTGAGCCGATTTCGGTGCAATGATTGTAACGGTTGCGTTTGTCCACGGCTGTACCATTGAAGAACATCGAAACGAAACGACTCGCTTTGTACGAGACCAATATAAAGACGATCAATCGGTCTATCACCGGCTTAGAACCCTTGCCAGTATCCCACCTGGGGCAACAGATATCGTTTGCCAACCTGCTATTTAGGTCTTCTATTAAACCGGCTGCCATCCCTTTAAACCCCCGGCACCGCCAAACGGGGACGGACCCACTTCCGAACGATACAGAAACTCCTACCACGGCGATGCCGTATCAAGTTTTTCGCTATCTCTATACACCTTTCAACCTAGGCTACAACGTAACCACAAAACTCACTCTTCTGTTCCCCAATCATAGGGTCGAGGGTAGTTCGTTTTTACCATTCTGCTTGCCACCAGTCCCGAGCTGTGAAGGTCCCAACCACAATAGACAACTTCTCGTTTATCTAATTTCAATTTCGACTTCTGGTGTTTAACGTTTTATTGCCGAGTGATTAGATAAGATAAATTGTAACTTCACGCCTTTCTCCGGCCGTTTCTGCTATGTGGCAAATCCGGGTGAAAATTCTCGAGGAATCGTGGTTAAGTGCTTCCGCTTTTGTTTCCGTGCACCAGGGAAGTTACACGTCAGGATGGAATTCTACTGTCACGCAGAACAGCTTTCCCAGCCCGCAGCAATCGCAACGAGGTCAGACCGTAAATAGTCACTTACGCTTGATCTCGCGTGAGGTTGAGTTATAACCTTTCAACGTTCGAAAGTTTATTTATGCAAGTTAAATTGACTGAGTGAGTGGGCATGTAAATGAGGTTAGAGCTGGGTTTTATTCCATTCGCAACCAGCAAGCGATTACATCATCCTTTAGACACGGTTTTCTTGTGTTAGATTTTTATGAGTAACTGCTCGACTTGATGCGTTCCTTTGAGATTTGATTTAATTGGAAATACTTATTATTTTACATATCACGCGATAAAAGATAGAATTTGGAGAACCAATGAATATCATGATCTATTGCCATTAGATCAATGCAATTCGAAAGTTGAACTTATTTAGTTTTCTTAGATATCAAATCATCAGAACAATTCTTAAAATGGCCTACAGCAATAAAACTTCTACTAAACGAGTGTAAAAGGTAAACTTTGTTCGAAAATTGATCATTTCTTCCAATGAGTTAGACGGAACTTAATGTCGCGGTTAGGTTCTGTTACCAAGATCAGTAACAACAAACCTGGGAAAACCTGTTTTAATCCACCTAGTGGTGTAATGATGCCTTTCTCATATCAATCATACTATCATATATAATACTGTCGTATACTTCAAAATTATTTTCTTCAATTCTTTAAAGAATAACCGATTGGAAAATAACCGAGGTCGATTTAGTATTTTTTTTAAAGTTTTTTCCCCATGTTCAGTGATGGTGTACAATTTTTAACACACTTTACCCTATATTTCCGGTTGTGGAAGTCGGATCCGCATGAAATTCAGGAATTACGCATGGGTCTACAGGACCTTTCATTTGAACCTAAGTTTGTGAAAATCGGTCTCGCCATCTATGAGAAAAGTTAGAACACATATTTTCTTTTTTTTTGCACATTTTACCCCATAACTCCGGAAGTCGGATCAAAATAATATTCAGGATTTTTGCATGGGACCACAAGATGTTTCATTTGAATCTAAGTTTGCAAAAATCGATTCAGGCATCTCCGAGAAAAGTTAGTGCAAAAAAACGTTACATACACACATACACACAGAGACATTTTGCGTATTCGACAACCTGAGTCGGATGGTATATGACACTCGGCCCTCCGGGCCTCGGTTCAAAAGTCAGTTCTCACAGTGATTGCATAACCTTTCTATATGAGAAAGGCAAAAAGCGTCAAACGCTGAGAGAACTCAATTTTCTCGGATTCTTACAAACTAAGATGCAAATGAAAGGTCTTGAAATACTTAAAAAAGTTCCCTAAAAGTTGATTCTGATCCGACTTCCGGTTCCGGTATTACAGTGCGATTAGTAAAAATTTTCAACTTCAAGAGTATTTTTCTACAAGCAATGCCGAAACGAGGTGCACATTTTGAAAAAAAATAGTGGTAAGTTCTTCAAGTTGCAGACCTTGTTAGTTGGTGGATATATAAATCTACTTTGGGACTACTAGTGCCCGGTTTCCGCATATCCGAACAGAAAAGCTCCAAAAACGGAACTCACTTCGATTTTTCAACAACGGCTGAACGGATTTTCACAAGTCATAATTGAAATTAAAGCTCTCATTGTCTTAAAAGATTCTGTGCAATTTCATCCAGGTCCGTCTTCCGGTTCCGCAATAATAGGGCAATGAGTATCAAAACTGTCAAACTGTCATACAAAATGATGCAAAATCGGTACGCATCGGTACGTTCTGGTAAAGAAGAAGAAAGCGCACACGCCGTGCTTTGTTCAATTTCGTATAGCGTGTAGTGTTGCCACATTTTAATCTATATTAACTTGACATTACTTTTTTCAAATTGATGGTAATTTATACCAATGAAAGTTTTTGATTTTATTCAAGTTTGAAAAAAAATCTTGACAGAATTTTCTAGTGATGCTTTTGAAAACATAAGTAATATGAGAAAGGCATCATTACACTACTAGGTGGATTAAAAAAAGTTTTTTAGATTAGCATCACTCTTCTCACACAAATAGGCAACGCCATCAATCAATCTGAATTCATTGGTGTCAAAAATGAACCCAAAGTAGTGTCAGAAATTATTATGTGAAAAGAAAAAGATCATGAGACTATTTTGAAGAATGAGGAAAGTATTTTCACACCACTTAATTCACCTATAAGTTTTGTTTAATATTCTTATAAATTTCGGGTTTCCAAATTCAAACAGCCAAAACCGAGCATATTCTAAGAAATTTTGTTTTTTTTTTGTTACCTTTCATTTTTAGTTTATGACTTATACATTGCTATATATTTCAGATACTACAATTTACCAAATTATGTATTTGCCAAAAGTACCTTTGAAAATACAAAAAAAAAATATTTTGCGTTATAAATAGAATATTTATAATTTGAATATTTATAATTTGTTTCATTTGATTTTTTCCCATGTTATAAGTTGGTCGTTGCCATCGTTTTACTTACAGTATCATGAAAAATGCAATTATTCCAAATTTTTCATATTTATAATAAATAGGTATAGAATTCGCTGAAAGTAAAGAAAATTTTTCCGAAGTGTGGAAAAGCATGGCATCATTATTCGTATCCACGTCATCCAGTTAAGTCTTTGACATTACCCACCCGTCCTTCTTGCCTTTCTCATATAGAAAGGCTATACAACCACTGTGAAAACCGACTTTTGAACGGAGATCCGAATGTCGTATACCATTCGACTCAGCTCAACAAACTGAGCAAATGTCTGTGGATGTATATGTGTGCGTATGTGTGTGACAAATGTTGTCACTCGGAGACACACTATTATCTCGGTATGTTATGCTACCTCTTCATATTGGCTAGTGAATGTCTATAGTTTGCAGACCATGAGAATCTGTAACCAAATAAACCATTGACAGTCACATACATGATTCACTGAATTTACAACAGAAATCTTCAAAACTATTTTCTAATTTTTTTCAAATTGTAACATTCCGGGGAACTTCTGCTGTAATATATAGGAGAAAATGAAAATGAGAAAGGCATTATTACACCATTAAATTGATTAAAACTAGTTTTTATTGTAACTAAAGTGAGTAATAAGTAAATGAGCGACCTTCATCCAAATTTCATCAAAAGTATTTGATTTCTTTAAAAGAAAAAATAACAACCTCATTTTTTATGAAGATAATGCAAATTTTTGGTTTCAAGATTTTTTATCATAAAATTGACAGACTGCACGTTTTTGCCTTTGTCATACAGAAAGGTTATACAATCACTGTGAAAACCTACTTTTGAACCGAGGCCCGGAGGGCCGAATGTCATATACCATTCGACTCAGCTCGACGAACTGAGCAAATGTATGTGTGTGTGAATGTATGTATGTATGTATGTGTGTATGTGACAAATAATGTCACTCGATTTTCTCAGAGATGGCTGAACCGATTTTCACAAACTCAGATTCAAATGAAAGGTCCGACGGGCCATAGATTGCTATTGAATTTTATTCCGATTCGACTTCCGGTTCCGGAATTACAAGGCAATACGTGCAAATCTATGAGAAAATGCGCATTCTATTTTCTCGAAAAGTTCTTAACCGATTTTTATAAACTAAGATGCAAATGAAAGGTCTTGAAATTGCTTGAGAAGTCCCCGGAAAGTTGATCCAAATCCGACATCCGGTGCCGGAATTACAGTGCGATTAGTAAAAATTTTCAATTTCATGTGTATTTTTTCACAAGCGATGGCGAAACGAGGTGCACATTTTTATAAAATTTACTGGTGAATTCAACTAGTTGGCAGACCTTGTTAGTTGGTGGATATTTAAATCTACTTTGGGACTACTAGTGCCCGGTTACTGCATCCAAACGCACCGGTAATAGTGAAGAAAAGCTCTAAAACCGGAACACACTTCGATTTCTCAACAACGGTTAAACCGATTTTCTTAAATAATGATTTAAATTAAAAACCTCTTGTCTTAAAAGATACTGTGCAATTTCATCCAGATCCGACTTCCGACTCCGAAATTATAGGGCACTGAATATCAAAACTTTCAAACTTTCATACAAAATGATGCAAAATCGATACGCATCGGTACGTACTGGTACGGAAGAAGAAGAAGAAAACGCACTCGCCTAGCACACAGCGTGCTTTGTTCAATTTTGTATAGCGTGCAGGGTTGCCACATTTAAACCTATAATAACTTGACATAGCTGTTTACAAATCGAAAAGGTGATGGTAGTTTTCGATTTTATAGAAGTTTGAAAAAAATCTTGACAGAATCTTTTAGTGATGTTTTTGAAAACATAAGTAATATGAGAAAGGCATCATTACACCACTAGGTGGATTAAAAAAGGTTGTTGCTTCAGTTTTACAGAGAATAATGGAATTGAGTATTAGAGAATATGATTTTATAGATTTCATTACAATTCGAAAGTTACAAAAAATGTTTCATAAATGAAGATCTTGGAATGCACAATCCTTGGGCCATTGCTTCTGAACAGAGAAATAAGGGAAGGTATCAACAACGGTCCTGGCTTAATCATTAATCATTTTTTACCTTTTTTTATAAATATAAAAAATAGGTATAGAATTCGCTCAAACTTTAGAAAAATTTTCCGAGGCCCAGAGGGCCGAATGTCATATAACAATCGGTTATACTCGACGAACTGAACAAATGTCCGTGTGTGTGTGTGTGTGTGTGTGTGTGTGTGTGTGTGTGTGTGTGTGTGTGTGTGTGTGTGTGTGTGTGTGTGTGTGTGTGTGTGTGTGTGTGTGTATATGTGTGTGTGTCTGTATGTGTGTTGTCAACTAAGAGGTCGAGGTCTCAGATATGGCTTGACCAATTTTGATTAAACTAGTCGCAAATGGAAGGTCTCCCCGTCGCCCAGAACGCTATTGAATGGTTTTGAGATCGTATGTTTACTTTTTGAGTTATACGAAGTTTTATGTCAAAATTTTTTTTGACAATATCAGCCACATTTGACCTTAAAAACAGAATATGTTTCTATACTTAGATTCCACACGGTAATAGCTATCCAACAAGCCATAGATTGTTAAAATCCGTCCATTTTCAACATAGATATCGACATTTTTGTGTAAGCGTCTTTTCCTCCTATTCAAGCAGTAGGAGTTTTGAGCGCTGTATGACAAAGCAATGCTTGGGAGCGGATCAGGGTCATTTCGCCGAAAGCCGTTTCGCCGAATGTCATTTCACCGAAAGGGTTATTTCGCCGAATGTCATTTCGCCGAAAGGGTTATTTCGCCGAATCTTGAAATCGTCCTGAAATCGTAATTAGAATTGATTTAAATTAAAGACGAACGAAAGATGATAGCGTTAACGCCCGTTTTGTTAACCTACCATTGTACTTCTGAATAATGATTGATTGTTGTACTCTTGAATAAAGATTGATTCATGAACCTCAGAAAGTAGTTCCCAAGAAAACTTGTTGACTATTAGCTAGTTAGCATCAAAGCAATTGTATAGGTGTATCTAAAGGGTGATTTTTTAAGAGCTTGAGAACTTTTTTAAACAATAAAACGCATAAAATTTGCAAAATCTCATCGGTTCTTTATTTTAAACGTTAGATTGGTACATGACATTTACTTTTTGAAGATAATTTCATTTAAATGTTGACCGCGGCTGCGTCTTAGGTGGTCCATTCGGAAAGTCCAATTTTGGGCAACTTTTTCGAACATTTCGGCCGGAATAGCCCGAATTTCTTCGGAAATGTTGTCTTCCAAAGCTGGAATAGTTACTGGCTTATTTCTGTAGACTTTAGACTTGACGTAGCCCCACAAAAAATAGTCTAAAGGCGTCAAATCGCATGATCTTGGTGGCCAACTTACCGGTCCATTTCTTGAGATGAATTGTTCTCCGAAGTTTTCCCTCAAAATGGCCATAGAATCGCGAGCTGTGTGGCATGTAGCGCCATCTTGTTGAAACCACATGTCAACCAAGTTCAGTTCTTCCATTTTTGGCAACAAAAAGTTTGTTAGCATCGAACGATAGCGATCGCCATTCACTGTAACGTTGCGTCCAACAGCATCTTTGAAAAAATACGGTCCAATGATTCCACCAGCGTACAAACCACACCAAACAGTGCATTTTTCGGGATGCATGGGCAGTTCTTGAACGGCTTCTGGTTGCTCTTCACTCCAAATGCGGCAATTTTGCTTATTTACGTAGCCATTCAACCAGAAATGAGCCTCATCGCTGAACAAAATTTGTCGATAAAAAAGCGGATTTTCCGAATGGACCACCTAAGACGCAGCCGCGGTCAACATTTAAATGAAATTATCTTCAAAAAGTAAATGTCATGTACCAATCTAACGTTTAAAATAAAGAACCGATGAGATTTTGCAAATTTTATGCGTTTTATTGTTTAAAAAAGTTCTCAAGCTCTTAAAAAATCACCCTTTACTAGGCAAATGTAGGTGGTATTTTCCGTTTATTAAGTGAAAATGAAAAAAATACTAATGCGGCTACGCCACATCGTTTTGGTTCATGTGCTGTCCGATCTTGCTACCGCTCGTTCGGACCTAACTAAAGCAAAGAAACCTAGCTTTGAGTAGACCGGGCAAACGAGGCGGTTACAGGTTTGTATGCAAGAGGCCGCCGCTTCCGACGGCGGATCGGCGGCCGACTCAGCTGGCGTCGGCTCGGCGGCTTTGTGCCACCGAGCCATCTTGGCTTCGGTTATGTGGCTGCGCCACATCAGTTATAGGGTAACAGAGGTATTTTGGCCCACTTTAGGATTGATTTTATTTTGGCCCACTTTATTAAAATATATACCAAATATTGTAATATCTTTAAAAACCCCTTCCGCAATAGGTAATTTAATGTGATTAGCTTCAAATTGATGCAAAATGAGTTACTTAACATCGATAAAATCCGATGAAATCGATAAAGTTTGTTAGGTGGGCCAAAATATATGAAGTGGCCAAAATACCTCTGTTACCCTACAGGAGACATAACATGCAGGAGATATGACCCTTACGGCTAAATGACCCTTTCGGCGAGATGACCCTTTCGGCGAAACGACTTTCGGCGAAATTACCCTTTCGGCGAAATGGCATTCGGCGAAACGACTTTCGGCGAAATGGCTTTCGGCGATATGACGCTACCATTTTTGTGTAAGCGTCTTTTCCTCCTATTCCAGCAGTAGGAGTTTTGAGCGCTGTATGACAAAGCAATGCTTGGGAGCAACGTGAAACACGATTTTTTTTGTACTGTTACATACAATTGTTTCTAACTATCAAAAAGACTGTGTACAGCATCCTTTTTCATGACAATTAACCTCGGACCGATTTTAGCACGGTTCGTTTTTGGCAACATAATCGTTCGAATATGGCGTAGGTAAACCAGATGATATCAGCATTTTCGAGTTGAAAGTAATTCCATAATTATATTGATTTAAAGTACTTACAGCAATGAATGCTGGAAGAACATAACTTCCATATACCATACGACTCAGTTCGTCGAGATCAGCTAATGAGTGTGTGACAAATAATTTCACTCAATTTTCTCGGAGATGGCTATACCGTTTTCTACAAACTCAGATTCATATGAAAAGTAGTATACTCCCAAACAAGGTTTCTGAATTACGTTTGGATCCGACTTCTGATTGCGGAACCACAGGATGATATATGAAACGAAATTAAAATAATGCAATTAATTTTTCTCGTAGATGGCTGAACCGATCTAAAATTCAAATGAAATCTAAGAATCATCTATGATTCAAATGAGAGGTCTTAAAATCATGTAAAACATCTTACTTTTTAGTCAGATCCGACTTCTGGTTTAGGAGATACAGGGTGATTAGTGTGATTAGTATAAAAATGTCCATTTCACATAAATTAATCAGGTTTATCGGGTTTGCAGATTTGGATAGTCGATTGCCAAATAAATTTATTTCAGTTTATGTGGTATTCGTTTTTGGATTCGGAATGTACCCCCAAATTTTAATTCGCACTACAATTTTTCAAAGATGTCTACACACTCCTCAGTTGAATTTCACTGATTTTGGCTACACCGATTCTAGAATTCCGGTTCCAGTATCGAATCGTTTCTAAAAGCTCAATCATTTTCTCAAAATTTCTCGATCATTTTCGCCAAATTGAACTTTAAAAACAAAAATTCAGGTCCCATACAAAATACAAATCCAGACTTAAGGTCCCATACAAAATTGGTGAATTTTATCCGATTCTGGAATTACAGATGATGAGGTTTTAAAATTCATACCGATATAGAAGATGTAAATTGTTTGGTGTATTAATTTAAGGCTATTCGAATCATCCTGGGTTATGCTAGTTCCTGAATACCGGCTCTGGAAGTACCATAAGTGATGACGAAAAACTCTAAAGTGGAGCTTACTTCGACATCTCATGGAATGTTCAATCGATTGTCACACGTTTAGATTCAAATTCGATCCGATTTGTAGTTTCGACATTACAGAGTAACGAGTGATTAAAGTATTATATTGCCGCTTAAAACGACGGTCATTAAAGTAATGACATAAGAACTAAAACACCAAAGAATATTCATGCAAAAAACACACTGTTGGTGGATTAAGCACGTTTCGCTTTACAAGGATTATTAGTTTCTAGAGACATTGCTAATTTTCATACACAAGAAATATCTTATTTAAAGAGTGAAAATGATCATTCAACCAAAATGTCCAAGCTTTGCCACCTCCCCCCCCCCCCCTTTTCAAAACATAAAAAAAACTAAAACTTTCTAACTGAAAATTTGCACTGGGAATTGGACAATAGTCGTGCAGTCCTACGTCAACTGACCGAACACCTAAATAGGACTGTCCCTATCGATCGACTTGGAACTGATACACTGATGAAAGTCGTAAAAAAGCATACCGAAATACTATCTGCGTCTGTTACCGTTTCGTGACATGATGGACAAATCAGTAAAGAAATTTCAATATAGTGGAATTGGATGGAATTCGTATTCATTAAAAGCGATTTAGTTCATTCCACATTCCATTTTTTATAATAATTTTTGTCCCTTTTGGTGTTTTATTATTAGTATCAGATATAAAGTAAACCGATTTACTATGAATGTCATTGAATGAAAACCTTAGTTCAATTTGATGATAAGTTGCAAAAACTGAGTAGTTGTGAATAAACATCTACTGTGATGAAAACAACAATGTTGCTCCAAAGTAAATCCATAGCAATTTTGTTCCGTGGTAGTATTTCATACCGTTGAAATTTGATGTTGTTCGGTTTCTTCAGTGGACATTGCCTCCGAACAGTGTCATTGATCCATCGTAAAGCAATAATAATAAGAAGAAAAACAAGCAGCAGATTTCTTCAATCGGTTGCCGACCCTTCGCATCGCCCGGCAAGTATGAATCTTCTTTGGCCGAATCACACATCAGAGCAACTTTCCTATTCCGATGTCGAGCAGCTTCGGCAAATTGGAGTTCCTTTGCCAGCTGTGGGCGGAAGAGGCTTCTTTTTTCCCGCCATGAGATATGGCACACAATAAAATGTCAGTGAAAAAGTGGGCGGAAGAAGAGGAAAAACTATTTCTCATATTTCTACCCCATCTCCGGGCTAGGGAAAACGGGCTTGGGAAAATTGTAGTTTTTTTGCGGTTCCCATTTCTCAGGCAAACAATGATATGTTCAGTAAATAGTGCGACCAAGATGCACAGAACAGATATGTTCTTCCGCAGGCAATCTTTCTAGATATACAGCAGCAGCTCGATTTTCGCATCGACCGTTGATCGACAGACGGTTGCTGCTGGAAACCTGCAACAGAATCGCACCGTGGCTGTTCGATTTTCCTAACAATCATAAGGAAAAGTCGTTAGCTGTAAAGCTCTACAAACAAAATAGAATTCAATCTGTATTTCGAAGCTTGGGTGTTTGTACTGTAGCGATTGCATTTGTTCCGTTTTATTTTTTGTTCCGTGATTCTTTTTCTGGGCGGCCGAGAAACCGAAACCTCAACAAGAACTGGAAGAGAACTACTCTGCTGTGTAATAGCTCGTACGACGTTGGTCGGTGCACGTGTAAGTGTGTATGTGTGCTTCGTTCCTAGTGTGTACTTTACAGCAATAAAGAAACCATCTTTTTTCCTTTCATATTCTGGCGATATATATATTGAATTTCGTTCACGTTTCGCCGATTTTTATCAGAAATGAACTTTTATCGTTTTCCGTTGCAGCTTTGCACAGTGAAAACTAGAAAGGATATTAGATGCAATGTAGCGATTCCTGACAAATGGCAATAATGTGATGAAGGGTTTTTTTCACGGGTGATTTATTGCGGGGAAGGTCTCATGTATAGAAATTACTTGAGAATGAATGAACTTCGTTACCAATGATTGTAGTTGACGCAACTAGTTTGGTCGAGACAAATATTAAATTGAAAAATGTCATCTTAGTTCAACGAGTGGTGAGTGAAAATCAAAAGTTTAAAATTACTGTTTCGGGTCATTACAGCTAGTTCCAAAACCGGCTCCATCGGAATGCCTTGACCCATTTTCGGTATTAAACAAACCAGAAACTTCATTAACTTTTCCCTCCTTTGTAATTTCATCTCAATTATTAATATTTTCCACCCTGATTGCTTTATTGCAAACAATTCCATTATAACGACCCTCGACTGAGAGCAGTTTTCGGGCTCCGACTCGAGGGACAACCTTTCCCCCCACTTGTCACCGTTCCCATCCATGCTTTAATTATTGAACAGCGACCTTATGACTTTTCCAGTGTTTGCTCCGGTGAACGGTGAATAGTATCCAATAAGTGGTTTGGTGTCTTCAGTTTCAACGGTTGACCGGCTTCGGAGCCTTTTGCACAGCGATGTACCTCCATCAAATAGAGTTGGACTAGTTGCAGTAGTAGTTGTGGATAGAAGAAGACGTAATATTTTACCCGATCAATTATTTAATTTCGATTATCCCAGCCGTTACACCTATGGAGGACCTTGCTGTTCCTCTTGTCAACCTTTGAGTGGAATGTTTCGCGATGAAACGCTGAATTTATAGTACAAACATTTGTACAGGAAATCTAGACATGATAGTCATTTTGTACTTTATGTACGTCTCACTGAAAAACGATGAACTGTGTTGTATCTTTGTTATTTAAGTTCCCCAGAATTGCGCAGTATAAAATTCGATGTGTTTGTCTTTACTTTACTTTTTAAAGACGAAGTCAATATAACCACCAAACTCGAATCAAATTTCAATAAAATCACATATATTTTCGAACTTTAAACAAAATTCTACTTACTATGATTTTCGAATTTTCGTTGCCTTGAATTTTTACATCGGCTGTAGGTAGTACACTGCTTACTGATTTCTTTTTTCTCAAATTAACTAGTGAAAGCTTCCTACAAAAACAGTACTTTGGATGTAATACTATCTTGATCAAAAAGTTCCCGAAATCACCATCGTGTGGCACTCTCAGTCTCTCGATTAGATTTTTTCAGACGGTTACATCTGTCATTGATATTCTATCAAATTTTCTGCTTGATACCTAGACATTTGTAAAAGTTATGCTAAACTGAGTACATTTGCGATTGTGCGTGTTCTCGATTTTGTACAATTTCATACAAAACCGTCCTCCTAGCAGTGACATGATACCGTTTTCATCAATCAGTATGTGTTTTTCGCGTAAATATTCTTTGTTGGGTTTAGTTTCATTGAAATTATTTTAATGATCGTCGTTTTAAATTAATGGTAATTAAAATTTTAGAACTGCAAGATGAATCGAAGATAGAAATTGTATGATACCTTAAAATTATTCCTTCCAATCGAAACGTGTGACAATCGATTAAGCATTCCATAAGATGTAGACGTGAGTTCCTCTTTAAAGTTTTTGTCATTATTTATGGTACTTTCAAAGACGGTTAATAAGACCAAACATAACCAAAAATAGTTCGTATGTCCATGAATTAGTATGACAAATAAATTGACATAGTTTGAAGCCCAACTTTGAAGATTTTTTGGTATTGTCATCTTCTCTGACGGTTTGGATTTTAAATACTCTTTGCCCTGTAATTTCAAAATGGGAAGTCGGAATCGGGATTAGTTCAATTTTGATTTTTGTTTATTAAATTCGTTTTGGCCTACTTTTAGCTTCTCTATTTCGGATACTTTCGGAAACGAAACTCGAAAATCGGTGTAGCCGAAGTCAGTTAAATTCGCTTAATGTAACCATTTCATTAGGTTCGAAATGATTGGAAATCAGTGTAGCCATCTTAGAGAAATCGTAGTTCGTTCCAAATAAAATTTTTTTGGTACCTTCCGGGATCGAAAACCGAATACTAGTAAAACTGAAATAAGTTTTTTTGGTCGTCTACTCTCAAAATCTGTGAATCCGATAAACCCGAAAAACTTTTACGAAATTTCTACCCTAATCACCCTGTGTCTCTTAAACCGGAAGTCGGATCTGATTAAAAAACAAGAATCTTTTATGGAACCTTAAGACCTTTCATTTGAATGTTGGATGGACGAAATCGGCTCAGCCATCTACTAGCAAAATGAGAGACATTACTTTAGTTCCATTACATATATCGACCTGTTGTTCCGGAACCAGAGGTTTGATCCAAAAGAAATTCAGAAACCTTAAATGTTAGCACAGAACTGTTCATATGAGTATAAATTTGTAGAAATCAGTTGGGCCATCTCCGAGAAAAATTTCGACGAACTTCTTCAAATGGTATAAGGTGGTAAGAAGTTGCGTTCTTCCAGCAATTATTGTAGTATAAATCAATATAAATAAGAAATTGTTTTGTATTCGAAAATACTGCCTCTCTATCTTTCTAATACAGATGTCATGTTCGAACAATTATGTTGTCGAAAACGAAGAGTGCTAAAATCGGAACGTCATGAAAAAGGGTGCTGGGCATCCCGATCAGATGCACATAACAAAAGCATAACACAAGTGTATCAACAGTTGATATGTGTAACAATTTGTGTTATTTTGCGATATTTAACGAATGAAAAAAGTTGAAAGTTAAAACTTATGTTTTATTTTCATTTGCAAGACTCATGATAAAGTTCATTAATTGAAAAAATGAGTTCTTCCGTAGCTTTATATCGAAATATAATGATCAGAATTTCAAAAAAACTAAAAGAAGAAATCAGATCACTAAATAAATTATTCATTTAATAGAAAAAATCATTCAACAATTTTGGATTGAAACGACGCTAAAAGTTCGCTGGGATATAGTTTTTCTGTGTTAAATTTGCTATCTAATTTTGTTCAACTTTTGTTAGAAATTTCTGCTTTCGGACTTCTGTAGTCATAACAAATTCAATAATAATTGTGATACAAACGTTTCAAAATCTGTTACAATTTTGTTCCCGCTAGAGTCTTTTTTGTTATGATTTTTGTTATTTTAACAGCTTACCAGCCAAAAATATTTCAAAATTTGTTACAAAATATTTCTGAAATAAATTACTCCAGTTGTTATGATTCTGTTATTACCATCTGATCGGGATTGTTATTTAGTTGCTTAGAAACAATTTTCATGAAACAGTATTGAACATCTTGTGTCACTTTGCTTCGAAACATCGTTTTATCATCAAGCGCGTAAAACTTCTACTACTGAAATAAGGCGAAAAGTCGCTACACAAAAATTTCGATATCTTCTTTGAAAATGAAAGGATTTTAACAATCTATGGCTTGTTGAATAGTTATTACCGTGCATTAATTAAGTCTGAAAACATATTCTGTTTTCAAGGTCAACTGTCGCAGATATTGACAAAAACAGATATGACAGATATGTGACAGATATTGTGAACATTTGGACATAAAACTTCATATAACTCAAAAAGTAAGCATCTGATCTCAAAACCATTCAATAGCGTTCAGGGTGACGGGGAGACCTTTTACTTGCCCCTAGTTTGATCAAAATCGCTCCAAGCATCTCTGAGATCTCGAACTCTTTGTTGACAACACACACACGGACATTTGCTCAGTTCGTCGAGCTGAATCGATTTGTATATGACACTCGGCCCTCCGCGCATAGGAAAATTTTTCATAAGCTTAAGCGAATTCTACACCAATTTTTTATGTTTATGAAAAGGTAAAAGTTTTTCAAGTATAATGTCCGAATATCTCGATATTCGATCTGTAAAACCACATTCTAGTTTTTAAATTATTTTTCAATCAAAAACTTGAAGTTTTTCAAATGTTTTAAATCTGTTTCTGTTGTAGCCTTTTCATTTTTTAAATGGTACTACTCAAATTAACGCCTAATGTTGGTTCTAACAACAAGTTTAAAATAAAAATTATGGCAAAAAATTCAGATAAAATATCCTTTTAAATTTTATAATTTTTTATTAGTTTGGCATTCCACGCAAAATTCCACACAAAAAAATTTTTTTTCACATTTTTTTTCGGTAAAGAACTCGAAAATATTCGACACGTATTTTTTTATTTCAATTCGGTATGTGGAATTTTCGATTTTTTGAAGTTTCGCGTTAACAAAAACTATTTTCTACAGCCTATATTGTAAAATCTAATAAAGATACAAAAATTCGTCCGAGACATGAAATGTGCGTCTTTTCCTTAGCTTTCAAATAAGCGATTCCACAAAATAACCTTTAAAGTTGATTTTATGAAAAAAGTTAAAAATAATAAACAAATAAAAAAAGGCGGGTGGGTAATGTCAGAGACATAACTGGATGTCGTGAATACGAAAAAACTGGCACGCTCCCATCACTTTTCCGAATATCAGTTAGTTGATTGATTGTATGAATTGTGCAAGCTTTCCCCTTTTTCACTAATAGAGTTTAAAGCAATGCACAGATTAGTTACATTAAACAGCTACAACTATTTATTCCAAACTTGAAACAATTCCTTTTTAATTTGCCAATATAGGAGGCTAGGTACGACAAATTTGTAGTTTATTTCTTTGAAGCTATGAAGTTAGAAGATATCAGATTCTTCTCGAAATTTCCGTACGAGACAATTGCAATGGCCTGGTCTGAAATGTATCGACGATCTTCGGTATGCAAGTCATTTTAATAATAATAATGATAGTGATAATAATAATAATAATAATAATAATAATAATAATAATAATAATAATAATAATAATAATAATAATAATAACAATAATAATAATAATAATAGTAGTAGCTGCTTTAACTTAAATTACGCTATTTCTCACATAACATTTCATTTTATACCTGCTACTGGCAGCGGTGTACGGACAGCCCCTTTGTTAAAATACCTTTCCTGTTCGCAGAACAGGAAACAGTGAGACGATATAAAAGAGAAAGTTAGTAGAGCGGCAGCCAGTAATACTGAATTGGATGTCTAGCTGTTAACAGCATCTTGTGGAATTTTTACGCAGAAACACGCACACAGGAGGAACAGTTAAGGGCAAGGCAAAGTCCCGCTCAAACCGTGCTGGTCTGCAGTTTCCAGTTGGCGGCAGAATCCGTCGTTTGCCTCGGAAGGGAACTACGCCGAGCGTATCGGTGCTGGTGCATCGGTCTATCTGGCGGCAGTGATGGAGTACTTAGCTGCCGAAGTGTTGGAATCAGCCGGTAACGCTGCCCGTGACAACAAGAAAACGAAAATCATCCCTCGCCATCTGCAGCTGGCCATCCGTAACGACGAGGAGTTGAAAACCCCGTCCTTTTCAGGACGACCACATTACTGTGATAAAGAAATATTTAAGATTGCTTTAAGTTTAGCCAGTTCTGATACGCCTGGAAAATAGAATGCGCAAATTTAGTGGAAACCTTAGTTCTAAAAATTTGTTCATTCGCATACTACAGAATTCACGACAAATATACATATTGATCTGTATACGTGGCAACTCTGTTTCGCAAGGCTTATTTGTATACTAGTATAAAGATGTGTTCAACATCATCACTTCCACTTTCGCATTGCCGTTCGTAATTGAATGTGTTAGTGACGGTGCAAATAATTTAAACTTCTCGTGTGTGTCTTGTTTCGGCAACAGTTGCTCGGAAAAATGGTAGGAAAGCAACAAAATTCAACTAGTTCTTTAAGATTAGCTTTAGCACTGAAAAGTGCTTTTGAATGGGCCTTGCTGGACTTTTTGGCTGCCTTTCTACCGGTTTTTGGTGCCATTCTCACATCACATTTCATTTTATACCTGCTACTGGCAGCGGTGTATGGACAACTCCTTTGCTAGAATTCCTTTCCTGTACGCAGAACGGGAAACAGTGAGACGATATAAAAGAGAGAGTTAGTAGAGCGGCAGCCAGTAATACTGAATTGGATGTCGAGCTGTTAACAGCATCTTGTTGAATTTTTACGCAGAAACACTCACACAGGAAGAACAGTTGAGGGCAAGGCAAAGTCCCGCTCAAACCGTGCTGGTCTGCAGTTCCCAGTTGGGGGCAGAATCCATCGTTTGCTCCGGAAGGGGAACTACGCCGAGCGTGTCGGTGCCGGTGCACCAGCCTATCTGGCGGCAGTGATGGAGTACTTGGCTGCCGAAGTGTTGGAATTGGCCGGTAACGCTGCTCATGATAACAAGAAACCGAAAATCATCCCTCGCCATCTGCAGCTGGCCATCCGTAACGACGAGGAGTTGAACAAGAACCCCGTTCTTTTCAGGACGACCACATCACAGTGATAAAGAAATTTTTAGATTGCTTTAAGTTTAGTCAGTTCTGATACGCCTGGAACGTAGAATGCGCAAATCAAGTGGAAATCTTTGTTCTAACAATTTGTTCATTTTTGTTTTCGGCCGCATACTAAAGTATTCACGACAAAAATACATTTTGATCTGTATACGTGGCAACTCTGTTTCGCACGGCATATTTGTATACTAGTATAAAGATGTGTTCAACATCATCACTTCCACTTTCGCATTGCCGTTCGTAATTGAATGTGTTAGTGACGGTACAAATTATTTTAATTTCCATCTTGATGAATCTTTTGGTAGGAAATATTTAGATCTGAGATGGTTCTCGTGTGTGTCTTGTTTCGGCAACAGTTGTTCAGAAAATGGTAGGAAAGCGACAAAATTCAACCAGTTCTTTAGGATGATCTTTAGCACTGAAAAGTGCTTTGAATGGGCCTTGCTGGACTTTTTGGCTGCCTTTCTACCGGTTTTCGGTGCCATCGTCCTGACGGTGTCTCGTGCGTTCAGAGTAGCTGCTTTAACTTAAATGACGCTATTTCACACATCACATATCATTTTATACCTGCTACTGGCAGCGGTGTACGGACAGCCCCTTTGTTAAAATTCCTTTTCTTGTTCGCAGAACGGGAAACAGTGAGAAGACAGGTCCTCGATGTTGCTCTTGTGTGTCTTGTTTCGGGAACAGTTGCTCAGCAAATGGTAGGAAAAATGAACCACTCAACTTTTATATGAAAGCAGACATCTCGCGTTCTGATTGGCTGGTGCTGTCATGCGTCAAATCAAAGAGGTTTTTCAATAGTGTACTATTAAAAAACTTCAATGTTGTTGCAATACACGTTCAAGTTGAAAATTTTCGATTCTATTGGTAGTTAGATTATATAAATCCTTATACAGATCACTGAGCTATGAGCTTTCAAAATACGAGAAAGGCAAACGCGCCTTATGAATTATCCTCTTTTATACTCGTTTATACCAAACATTTCAGAACATTTTAATTTTGAACTATTTAAGATTACGTCACACTACTGAAAATTTTACCGTAAAATTGTGACCATATTTCCGATGGCATGTAGCAAGAATTATGTTGATTCATTAGATACAAGAGGAGATATTTACGATCAAAAACTTATCACTCTCTCAGAGGGAAAATTTTGAAAAGGCGCCCCATAGTAAAATAAGTCGTATTCACGACAAAAATCAAACTTGGGCCTATTTTTTCGTTTTTAGTTGATAAAAGAAGCCTTAGGGGTTTAACTCAATCTTGGCAATGTTTCAGAGTGGAAAGATTAATACTTTTGGAGTAGTGAATTTTTCAATCACGATCCACACGCGCGGAGCGTGCCGCAGTGCAACTTGATCGAATACGGGCTTAACTTGCCGACACATATCGCGCCACTGATCTAATCCTAACGTTGAGAGTTTATTGTTAGCAACGTTTCAGTTAAGATCGCGGTGTAAAAATGAATACAAAAATCAAAAATCATTGCTTCAATCCGTTTAACTTAACTTCGGAACTTCTGAACGGATTGCCACCAAACTTGGCACAGGTACTTCTTGCATTTCAGAGATGGTTAAAGAAGTATTTTTATGGGGAAGAGCGCGTAGCAAGTGTCTTTAACAGGGAAGGGTCATGAAAAAATTCATATAACTTGACGAGAATCAATTCGTTTTGAAGACCGTAGAAACATTTTGCATACCTTAGATATGAATATACGGGCGGTAGATATAGCAGGTGCCTTTAAAAAGGGGGGGTGTAATTTTTAAACCGTCATAGCTCCGGAACTACTAAACGAATTGTCACCAAACTTAAAACAGATACTTCTTGCTCTTCTGATATGGTCATAAGGGTATTTTAATGAGGGAGAGATCGTAGTAATAGTCCTTAACAGGGGAGGTCATGAAAAAATTTGTCAAATTTGACGAGACTCGATACTTTTTTAAGACCATAGAAACATTGTGCATATATTAGATATGATTATATGGGGGGTGAATGTATCAAGTGCCTCTAAAAGGGGGGGGGGTGTAATATTTGAAATGGCATAACTCCGGAACTACTTAACAGATTGCTATCACACTTGGCGCAGATGCTTTTTGCTCTTCAGAGATAGTTGTAATGGTATTTTTATGGGGGAGGGAGCGTACCAAGTGTCCTTAACAGGGGTCATGAAAAAATTTATTTAATTTGACAGAGAACCGATACTTTTTAAAGACCATAGATACTTTTTGCGCAACTTAGATATGATTATAAGGGTATTCGTGTGGGGTGGATGTAGTACGTGCCTCTAAAAACGGAGATGTAATGTTTGTAACGACATAACTCCGGAACTATTGAACGGACTATCAAATTTGGTACAATTGCTTCTTGTTCTTTAGAGATGATCATTAGGATATTTTCGGGGGGAAAGTGTGTAGCAAGTGTTCTTAACATGGGGGGAGGAGGTCAATGACGAAATTTATATAACTTGAAGAGAATCGACATTTAGACTAGAAGGAGGAGTTTTGTAAAATACATTTTCATCTGATATTTTTTGTAAAACGAGAGAGTGACACGAATTTCAAGGTCGTAGTAGATAGTATTGCTGTTGTTGATTAGATTGCAACGCAATTTTCTTTAAATAATTTCAAAAGATCTGGTTCCATTTTGCCGGAAAATTCAAAGAACTAAAGTAAAAAAACAATTATCTGCCTATGAAGTGTATGCAAGTCTCAGAATTACTACGAAACAACTAAACGAATCACCACCAGGTTTGGCTCATGTACCAAAGGTGGGAATCGATATTTTTTGAAAAGCACAGATACTTTTTACACTACTCAGGGTAATCATGGAGACGATCTGTACTAAGTTTACTGACAAAAAGGAAGTTAAATCAAAATAGATTGTAAGGTTATTTTAAGGGTTAGGGAGTGTAGCAAGTACCTTCTTTACGAGTACAGCAAATTTCTAGCAACTAAGTGAGGTTCACAAAAATATTCACAAGAGGGAGGGGGAATAAGTATTCTCAACATTCATCTGAATTGACGAAATCATATAATCAAGGTGCATTTTCTATGTAAATTGAGAAAACTGTCGACTCAAAGTGATGAAAATATGTTTACAACCAAATTTGTATTAACTGAATCGTTATTCTACGTGGAAACAATGATGTCATAAAATTTTGAAGGATTGGCAAGTGTTTATAGCCATGGAAGCCAGAAGTATTGTAGATCGAATGTGACAAGGACGTACGGTAGTATTGTAACAAATGCACAAATACAAAATAATTCAAGTACGTTACGAACACATATACATATGAAACTCGGAGATTACTAAGCAGGTATTAATATTGAGAAAGGTATTTTAAATGTTTCTAACAAAGGGGGTTCAAATATAAAACTGATCCAATGTGTCAAGAATACCATGAAAATTATGATACCAGTTTTTGCAACCGGGTTACTTGACCAAGTTTCCATCTGTTGATCACATCGACCCAGTGATATAAAGTTCTGGGTCGTACATGTCGTAACAATTGTTAAGTGCACGAGTGGTTTAAGATTGGTGATTGGTTGAAAACGTATCTATGGCTAACGCCTAACAGCGATGCACATGCAGCGAACCGCTCCCGTATACGCGTCCGTAGTTATGTATACAGTGTTAACCGTTAACGCCTATCGATGCGGCATAGACAGCGGACCGCCCATATACGTGTCCATGGTGATGGTTCGTACCGAGAGGCATTATTTAAAATCGTTGTTACGGCTTACTTTGGTAAACGAACGTAACGACATATGGTGCGTTCTGGTAGTTTTGCGACGTACTTTCACGACGTGAAGTCCGTTTTGGAAAATCTGCGCACAAATTTTTTGTTCCATACAAATGTGACCAAGTTGCAACCGGTCAACCCGGTTTACTAAGCGTATGCCTCTCATGCTGCGGCCTTCCAGCATGTTACCCATGTACGAACTGGCACATATCCCGCACGGATAGGCATTGCGCCTACGTTCGTAACTTATCACCTATCCCGCGTACTACGCTCACGTCAATTGCATTCGACAGAGCGGGGACGGCACTACCATATGTGAAACAGCTGGGTTTTGGAAAAAAAATGCGGGTGTTGACTGAACTAAATCGGTTGTTGGAATAACTAAAAAAGTGTTGGACTTAGCTAAGAAAAAAATCGGATAGGTTGTTGGAAAAGCTAACTGAAAATATGTAGGTTGTTGGAATTGCTAACTACGGTTTGGAGGGACAGGTACGAACAGAGAGGCGAATAGCTATATGAGCGCTGGTGAAGTGGTGCACTACCGTGGCCCACTGCCAGATAGGTGGGAGCTCGGGTAAAATATTATCTCCCGGGCAACAATGAGATACCACCGTTGCTTCCGGCACTTGTCGGAGGCGTAGGAGGGAGAGTCTGTCAGGTTTCGTATCGTATTCCGAACGAATCCGGTTCAGACAAGGTTATAGTGATATAGTGCGAATTCAATATTGATCAAAGAAGTATTTATCAAGTGTGTGTGTGTTTAGATAGAGGAGCGTATTTAGAGTTAAACCATTAACGACTAAATTTTGTGTGGTGTTTATACGATGGCACCTACAACAAGAGCAGACCGCAATAAGCTGCAGCGGTCACTGACGGACATTGCGTCGTCATTGGTAGTAAGACAGGGCGATAAAGCTATCTGCAACATCGATCCCGCGTCAGGATGTCCATACGTCCAGAGTAGATTTGCCCCTGGCAACTTCATCCGTCACTTTCGTACCGTACATACGGAACGTGCATGTGCAAACAATCTCCTTACAATTGCCTATCCAATGGAGAAGAAGGAAAGAGTAATTCCTAAGCGTTTGATAGCTATTGACCGGCAGTTACTAATTGCGTCAGCAGTTAAGCTGACGACCTTCCATCATCTTCCTATTTCCTGCTTCGAGTGGGAAGGCTTCAAAGACTTACTGAAACCGATTACAACGACTCTTGGGTGCACTTTGAACCGTGTCACAATGAAATGTCATCTCTCGAAGACTGCCTGTCGTCTAAAAGAAATGTTGATAGATGAGATGAAAGGCAAGCTCGTCTGCTTGAAAATAGATTCTGCTGCCCGACACAATCGCCATATCTTAGGCATCAATGTACAGTATGCCCTAGACGAGCAGGTGGTCATTCGTACCCTTGGTATGATCGAAATCAAAGAAAGTCAAACAGCGGTGTTCTTGAAATCAAAAGTTATGGATACTTTGGCCGACTATGGGCTATCTCTTGAGAACATATTTTCCGTGACATGCGACAATGGGGCTAATATGGTGGCAACGGTTAGAAAATTAAACAATGATACGTACGTAATGCCTACAGAGCAGCAGGCTGATGGTACGAACATAGATGAGCTGGATGAGTCGGATGTGATAGAGGATGATAAACAGTGTGAACGAAACGTTACTGCTGAACTGGCCAATGAACTGTCCGAAAGGATTACTCTTGTGAGATGTGCCGTGCATACCTTACAGCTTGCAATACTGGATGTTGTTGATAAATCCGATGAGTCTATCCGAGCCATCACTGCTGTTGCTAGAAAATGTAAGCTGGTGAAGTACCGGTCAGAGTTTGAAAGCTACGATGCTTCATACCCACCCGTCTGGAGTAGGACACGATGGGGTGGTATATTCAAAATGATGGAATCGTTCGTACACCAAAAAAGGTTTTTTAACCAGTTGGCCGATAATTTTCCCGAACTAGACCTTTCCAATCAATGGTCGTTCATTGAGCATTACTATGATACGTTTAAGCCGTTGTACATCTGCACAAAGCAAATGCAAGAGAAGCACGTGTCGTTATCTGACTTCTATATGGCATGGCTGATGGCAACGAGTGAGGTACAGAAAGTTCGCGAAAACTCTTTCAGTCCCCATTTACTTCGGTCGTTGAACAATAGATTGAACATTTTGCGCCAATTGAAGGCGGTTCAGATGGCATTATACCTGGATCCAAGGTTCAACTATCGAGGTTCTAAAATATTCACGGCTGAGGAAAAAGATAAAATTCAGCAATACATAGTCGATACATGGGAACGTATCTGCCAACTGGGTAAAACACCGGCTAGTACAAGTAGAGAATCGTCAGAGTCTACCGATGATTTTGATCAGTATCTTACGCAAATGTTTGGTGAATCCGTGAATCTTGGTTGCGAGACCGGGTTTCTTCAACAAGTTAAGTCTTTGGACCTAGAGCCACGCCAAAAACATAACTACAACGTGTGGGACCATTGGTTGCGCCGTAAGACTACGCACCCAGAGATATATGCAGTAGCAATGGTTGTACTATCCACACCATCGAACCAAGTCTCTGTTGAACGGTCTTTCAGTGCCCTTGCCTTGGTTCTCTCTAATCAACGCACTGGCCTTGGGAAAGATACGTTGGAAAACATTTTACTTATTAAATTAAACAAAGACTTATTCTCCAGGGCGCTGGGAACTGCGTATGATTGGAAGGGCCCAATCGACCCGGTTGACGATGATTCTCAGGAATGAATATGATACCGTTGATGCTCAACTGAATGTCGAATGAGACAAATATTGTCGTCTATCACTGGCTCATCGCCGGGTGATAGGGGGATAACTTTTGTTTACATTTTCATGAAATCAATTTCCAATGATACTGAAAGGGTTCGGCAGTCATGATACTTGTTATGATTCAATTAGCGACAATCGTCGTTGGGTGGACGATGATATATGTGTTGTCTCAATGTAAGCTCGAGTCACCATTGTGATAACGAATTTTTTCAGCACTGACAGTAAAACTTTTCGCACTATATCACTATACCATATAGTGGTATAGTGCGACATTCTATGTCTCTTGCCAACTGATTCTACTCTGGTAATCGGTCCCGTGGATAGTACATGACCTAGTGGAGGTATCGTACTAGGACTGTATAGCACGTCTCGAACGACTTGATCGTTCGATGACGTGCTTATTTTTTTAAGTTTTTTTCAAGTTTTTATTTACCATATATCACCATACTCGTCTAAGATGTTCCCATCAGTTTGCCATATGATGTGGCATGAATGGCCCTTGTAGTGGGATACATCCCCATACTCGTCTAAGATGTTCCCATCAGTTTGCCATATGATGTATCATGAATGGCCCTTGTAGTGGGATACATCCCCATACTTGCCTTAGACGTTCCCATCAGTTTGCCATATGATGTGGCATGAATGGCCCTTGTAGTGGGATACATCCCCATACTCGTCTAAGATGTTCCCATCAGTTTGCCATATGATGTACCATTAATGGCCCTTGTAGTGGGCATGTCAGCGAAACCGCCTTCTACGTTCCGGTCGGTCTGCCGCACGATGCGAGGCATAGTTGTCTCACTGACGGTACCGTAGTATACGGTTCCGCTGGTTGCGGTGGACCGACGCGTTAAAGTTATTACAAATCATGATAAAGTTGGCCTGTTTTGGCCACAAATCTATCTATAGGGGGACCACATTTCGGAACGTATGCGTCGAAAATATTGACTTTTGAGCCCAAAAAATGCATTTTGAGCGTATGGTCAATTTGGTCCGGAGGGGGTGCATGCCATGTGAGTCGACCAACCATGGTGCGGTACACTACGGCTTGGCTGGACAGGTTCGAACAGTGAGGCATAATGGCTATATGAGCGAGTCCAACCATGATGTTGTACATTACGGCTTGGCTGGACAGGTACGAACAGTGAGGCATAATGGCTATATGAGCGAGTCCAACCATGATGTTGTACATTACGGCTTGGCTGGACAGGTACGAACAGTGAGGCATAATGGCTATATGAGCGAGTCCAACCATGATGTTGTACATTACGGCTTGGCTGCACAGGTTCGAACAGTGAGGCATAATGGCTATATGAGCGAGTCCAAACATGATGTTGTACATTACGGCTTGGCTGGACAGGTACGAACAGTGAGGCATAATGGCTATATGAGGGAGTCCAACCATGATGTTGTACACTACGGCTTGG